>NC_141136.1:3892000-4194000 GCF_053477565.2 Lygodium microphyllum
CCGAACACACACAGAATGCACAAGGAGAAGCTCACTCAAGAGACAAGAAGAGAGATGGAGGCCAAAACGTTTTCTTACTGATTTCTTCTTCTTCTTCCACACACTTCACAATGTACACAAAGTATAGATAAGATACAAGATAAAAGGAAAGTGGCCTACTAAGTCAAACAATGCATAACTGACTACACTAGTCGAATGGCGCTATAACTATGCCAGCTGTAAATAGGTGTAACAACCTGAATATAATAAGTAGTGAGTCAGTGGCCATGTGAGAGTCATAATGACCACCGACGTGCTAAGTGTAGACGTGTGGACCCATCTAACCAGGCGGTCCATCATCAATGTCCACATGTGTTGAGATTGTCATCTCAACACTCCCCCTCAAGCTCAACTGCATCTCTGCAACTCCAAGTAAGCTTCGAAACTTTTGAAGCTTCTTTGTACCCAATGCCTTCGTGAAGATGTCAGCTATCTGATCCTGTGTGCTGACATACACCAAGTCAATCTCACCTGCTAGTACCTTCTCTCTCACAAAGTGGTAGTGTACCTCAATATGTTTTGTCCTGGCATGGAACACAGGGTTCCTAGCCAACGGTATACTGCTCATGTTGTCACAATAAATGACAACTGGACCTTCCACCTGCACATCCAAATCAGCCAATAACTTTTGCAGCCATACTACCTCACATGCTGCAACAGCAGCACCTCTATACTCAGCCTCTGTACTCGACAAAGCAACTGTAGATTGCTTTTTGCTGCTCCAAGCAACTGCTGCACTACCAAGAGAGAACATGTATCCGCTGGTAGATCTTCTATCCGACATACTACCAGCCCAATCTGCATCTGTGTATCCAAACACATGTACGTCTGTACCTGCCTCATAGAAAAGTCCATAATGTAATGTGGACTTGACATATCTCAATATGCGTCTCACTGCATCCAAGTGTGGTTTTCTAGGTACTTGCATAAATTGACTTACAAGACCAACAGCGTAGCTCAAGTCTGGCCTTGTAATAGTCATGTAAATCAAACTCCCCACTATCCTCTTGAACATAGTAGGGTCTTCTATCTCATCCCCAACATCAGCACTGAGCTTTACATTCTGCTCCAACGGGACTGAAAGTGGTTTGCATGCTGTCATACCATACTTGGACAACATATCCAAGCCATACTGTCTTTGGGACAGCCATATACCATCATCACATCTGACCACCTCAATGCCAAGGAAGTACCTTAGCTCACCTAGATCCTTCATCTCAAACTTCATCTTCAAACAACCCTTGACTTCAGCAATCCCACTATCACTATCACCTGTAATAATCAAGTCATCCACATAGATGACTATGATGACCAAACCTGCATCTCCTTTTCTCACATAAAGTGAGTGATCAGCATCAGAAACATAAAAACCAATATTGACAAGATACTCTCTAATCTTGTCAGACCATGCTCTAGGTGCTTGCTTGAGCCCATAGAGTGCCTTCTTCAATCTGCACACATACGTGGGATGCTCTAAATCTTCATAACCTGCTGGCTGATCCATATACACTTCTTCCTGCAAATCACCATGCAAGAAGGCATTCTTTACATCCATTTGCTGCAACCTCCAACATTTGGCTGCTGCCAAAGCAATCACACATCTGACAGTTGCCATCCTAGCAACTGGACTGAAGGTTTCATCATAATCTATGCCATATGTCTGGGCATAGCCTTTTGCAACCAACCTAGTTTTGTACCTGCTAATAGAACCATCTGCATTGTGCTTAATCTTATAAACCCACTTACATCCAATAGCTTTCTTTCCCTTTGGCAATGATACTAGATCCCAAGTCTTATTAGCCTCTAATGCAGCCATCTCCTCATCCATTGCTGCATCCCAATGAGCATGACCAACAGCCTCCTCAAAACATGTAGGCTCAACATCCTCAACTAGTTTCACCATATAAGCATAACCTTCAAAACTAAATCTTTTAACAGGGTATCTCACCCTGCTAGACCTGCGTACCACTGGATCGCTCAATGGAGTCTTTGCATCAGCCCGTGCTCTCTGCACACCTGGAGTTCTCACTGAATGAATGCCAAGCTCATCATCTAAGCTCTGTGAGCCACTAGAGTCTCCATCAAGAACTACATCAATGCCTTCTGACACTTTATTCTTTCCTTTGTCTTTACCTGTAGTGCTACTAGATGCACCTGAAGATGTAGAGGTACTCCTTAGTCTCCCAGACCAAGGACTACTAGAAGATGTCTCTGGTCCACTAAGAGTCCGTGATTCTTCCTTTTCAGCCTGCACATGAGTGTCATGATCATCATCAACATCCAATGCATCACCACTAGATGCATACCAGCTGCTCATTTCATCAAAGATGACATCCCTGCTCACTCTGAACTTACATGTGACAAGGTTGTAACAGTGATACCCTTTCTGCTCTAAAGAGTATCCAATAAAGACATACTTTTCAGCCTTTGGATCCAGTTTCTTCCGCAACTCATCTGGCACATGAACATACGCAATGCAACCAAATACTTTCAAGTGTGAAACATCAGGCTTCTTACCTGTAAAACATTCTTCGGGGGTCATACCATGAACTGCAGCTGTGGGAGTTCTGTTCATAATATAAACAGCAGTATGAACAGCCTCAGACCAAAAATGCTTAGGCATATTCTTTTCAGCCATCAAGGTGCGTGCAACTTCTGCAATATGCCTGTTTTTCCTTTCTGCAACCCCATTTTGCTGTGGGGTATACCTGCATGTGAACTGTCTCTTTATCCCATGAGACTTCAGAAAATCACTGAACTCATTTGAGAGGTACTCACCCCCTCCATCTGACCTCAAGCACTTTACTTTCAAGCCTGTTTCTCTTTCAACTGCAGCCTTGAAAGTTCTAAAGTGCTCAAACGCTTCACTCTTTTCCTTCATAAAATATACCCACAGCTTTCTAGAACAATCATCAATGAATGTGACAAAGTATGAACTGCCTCCAAGAGATACATTTTGTGTAGGCCCCCAAATGTCTGTATATACAACATCAAGAATATTTCTGCTTACATCTCTATCATGTGAAAAAGGTTGCCTTGCCTGCTTACCAAATTGACATGCTTCACATACCTTCTGAAATTCTGCAACTCTAAATGTAGGCAAACCTGTAACCAACCCTTTGGACTGCATTAGTTTCAGCCTTTGTACATTTGCATGTCCAATGCGTTTGTGCCAAATTTCAATGTCTGCAACAACACCTTTTCCTTTGGCATACATAGCAGCATTCATAGTAGGAATTCCGGCATCTAGAGTGAACATACGTCCAACTCTACTTCCCTTTGCTACCAACCTGCACTTGTCATTGAAGTCTTCTACAAAGCAGCCCTTTGCATTAAATCTGACTTGCAGCCCTTGCTCTACCATTTGACTGACTGACACCAAATTCTTTGTAATAGATGGCACATGTAATACATCTGAAAGACTCTTTGTCTTACCATCATGCAAGGACAAGGGAACTTTTCCAATGTGTGAAATTGGGCGGCATGAGTCATCACCCGTCTGCACATAACCTGCATTCTGCAAATCCTGCATCTCTCCAAACCATTCTGCATGGCTGGTCATATGATTGGATGCACCTGAATCGACATACCAAACATCTTCATGTTTTCCCTTTTCTGTAACAGCATTCACCATATGCTGCATAACAAACAAATGTTCATTTTTATCTTCATTCTGTCGTGAAGACGATGCATAGTTTCCTTGCTGCAACTTACCACTCCGAATATCATCTTTCTTGGCATAACATTGGGCTGCAATATGACCTGTTTTGCCACAGTAGTGACACACAATACCAGAGTTGTTAGAACCTCTATTTTGCCATCCACCTCTTCCTCTAAAGCTCCCCCTGCCTCTAAAGTTACCACGACCTCCTGAAACCTGCATATCGCCAAATTGCTGATTCAATCTATTTTGCTGGTTATCACTACCACGTCCTGTACCACGGCCTCTTGAAGAGAACCTACCACGTCCCCTTCCTGAACTGGAGTAGAAAGCCTGGACCTATTCACCACTTCTTTCAGATGTCTCACTCTGCATGTTGATTTCTTCAGTGATCATTAGAGAGACCAACTCATCAAAATCTGGAAATGGCTTTCTGACATATACGAAAGTTACAAAAGACTTCCAAGCCTTTTCATTGTTAAGTCCACCCAAGGTAGACGACACCAAATCATCATCATCGGGCATTGCATCAATCGCTGCCAATGCATCTGCAATGCTCCTTACCTTCAATGCATACTCATTGATAGACATCTTCCCTTTCTTCAATGTATTCAACTCTTGCTTGAGTTGAATCTTTCGTGCCTTTCTATTTACAGAAAACATACTTTCAAGTATGGTCCAAGCTGCATATGCATTCTCTGCATTTCTAATGTGTCCCAACATATTATTGTCAATTACTGCAGACAACCAATACATGACCTTCTTGTCTTTTGCATTCCATTCCTTTCGTGCCTTTATCTCTTCTGCAGTTGGAGGATCACTCACCTCTGGCTCCTTTTCTTCACCTGAAACGAACTCGTAGAGGCCTTTTCCAATAAGAAAGTCCGTGACACGGAACTTCCATGAAGGGTAGTTGTTCTTGTCAAGCTTCTCAATGATGGGGCTTTCACTGTTCTCTGCCATTATCACAAGAATAATACCAAACAGCAAGCAAATCTTCTGCAATCCTCGACCTGAAGTGCACAGCAATACACTAGATAGCCTTTTTCACTGTCTGCTCAACAATACATGCAATCTGCAACCTGTTTGCAGATAAACCTCGTGTTTACTCACTGGTAAACACCTTTAATCTTACAGATCTGAAATCTGTAACCTGGGCACTCACTGTCGGTCGATACAGCTGAAGTCACAGTGTACCCTGAAACTGCCGTCCGCAACTTGCGACTCTAAAACGGGCCCTGAAACGGCCTCAAATGCCCAAAATAACTGCGGGAGATCCCTAAAGGGCTTATCTGCAGAATATACAGTGCTCTTCGCGCACACCAAATCTCACTGCAATCTGAGATTTTTGCTCTGCCCTGCTTCCGGTGCCTCCACAGGCACTATCCAAGAGAAAGAGTGGAAGGATGGGAGAGCTTCTTACCCGTGGCTTGCTTGCTCGAACCTTGCTTCTTCCCCTTTGCTTCAACCTTCGAAATCAGCCTCTCTCAGTGGTGCGGCTCTGATACCATGTCAAGAATCGCGTGGTGGAGGGGATTGCTCAAGATGCTGCGCCGAACACACACAGAATGCACAAGGAGAAGCTCACTCAAGAGACAAGAAGAGAGATGGAGGCCAAAACGTTTTCTTGCTGATTTCTTCTTCTTCTTCCACACACTTCACAATGTACAAAAAGTATAGATAAGATACAAGATAAAAGGAAAGTGGCCTACTAAGTCAAATAATGCATAACCGACTACACTAGTCGAATGGCGCTATAACTATGCCAGCTGTAAATAGGTGTAACAACCTGAATATAATAAGTAGTGAGTCAGTGGCCATGTGAGAGTCATAATGACCACCGACGTGCTAAGTGTAGACGTGTGGACCCATCTAACCAGGCGGTCCATCATCAATGTCCACATGTGTTGAGCTTGTCATCTCAACAGTTGGTTTGTTTCTTGAAAGTGTGACCTAACAGTGATACATTACCAGCGTCCTTGGTGCTAGGCAACACATGGAAGAAGGCCGGTAAACTTTCAGACTCGATGGAAACGACCACCTTGCATTTCCCTAGGAGTGGGTAAGCGGTGCCCCCAAACGGGGTGAGTTGAGCGTTAGTGGGCTATAGTGGCGGTTGACCAATGCATGTCCAATGGTCATGTGTTAGGATGTTGTAGTCAGCACCTTCATCAATCAAGGCGTCAAAAGAATACACCACTCCTGCTGCAACTGCAATCTGCAGGTATGCTAGTGCCACTACTTCTTCATCCTGATCTTTCAGGTCAGTTACAGTAGCCATGCGGACGTTCAGTGGGGGTTCTAACATGGGCGGCTCATGTAATGGATGTGAAGGAGGATAGTACTTCTTAATGCGGCTACCATTAAAAAATCCTATTCCCTCACCGTCAAGTGTCTCCAACTCGACATTTCCGATCCTACCGATTACACGTATCCTGAAAGGCCCTAGCCCCCGAAACTTCATATTTTGTTTATGTCCTTTTAGCGAGTACAACAGAACAAGGTCCCCTTGTTCGAAGTCTGTCTACATGACATGCTTGTCAAACCACATCTTTCGTCGAGCCTTTTCGCAAATCAGAGAGTGAGTGGCGAGGAGTCGGGCCTCCGTTAAGCGCTCAAGTTCTACTAAGCGGTTGGTCCAAGCCTCTCTGCCCTCCCAACGTTCCTGGACTGCTAGCCTCAAACTAGGGATGAAGAATTCTACGGGCAGAATGGCTTCAGTTCCTAAGTCAGTCTAAAGGGCGTCTGTCCTATAGCCGTTTTATAAGCAGTGCGATAGGCCCACAAAGCCGCCATTAGCTTGTTATCCCAATCACTTCTCGAAGTAGACACGACTTTTGTAAGCACATTGACTAGAATTTTGTTTGTGGATCCGGCTTGGCCATTAGCCTAAGGGTAATAGGGAGAGGACTTCTGGTGAATTATTAGGAAGATAGAGAGCAAGTGATCAATTACTTCATTAATGAAGTGTGTGCCTTGGTCGCTTACAAGTTCAATTGGACAACCGAACCGTGAAATGACCTGCTCCCACAGGAACTTAGCAGTGGTCCGAGCATCATTCTTCCTCGTGGCCCGTGCCTCTACCCATTTCGTTAAATAGTCGATTGCCACAATGATGTATCAAGCTTGGGAATATTGTGCTGCAGGACTGATAAGCCCAATAAAATCGATGCCCCATTTTTCAAAGGGTTGTCGGGCTATGACAAGGCTCAGCTCCATCTTGTCCTTCCGCACAGGCACTCTGGTCCTTTGGCACTCATCGCAGTGCTTTACAAATTTAGCTGCATTGCGGAATAGGGTGGGCCACCATAGCTGGGATTGTAGCACCTTTCGGGATGTTGTTTCCCCACTAAAGTGTCCTCCAACGATTCCGCCATGTGCTTCGTTTAATGCGACGTGCATCTCGTGCTCACACACGCATCTGCGCAATAAACCGTCTTGTCCCAACCTGTAGAGTTGGCCAGCTATCAGCTGATAGGGCTGAATTTTCAGGATAAGTCTCTTCAGCCTGGACTTCTCAATGGGTCACTCCGGTAGTCCATTTTCTAGCACTTGCACTATGTCATCGGCCCAATAAGGCATCAGATCAGCTCTAAACAATTCTCGTTCACTAGACAAGTTAAAAAGATGGCCATCTGGTAAATCATCAGGCACGCCTTGTCCAGCGGCTTCTCCTGTGGGTATGCGGGACATGTGTCAGCCAGGTAGTGCTACTTTCCTTTGCGTACAACCACAGAGAAGTCAAACTCCAGTAAAAGGAGTAACCATCTAGCTATGCACCCCGTAGCGCAAGGCTTGTTCACAAGATACAGTAGGGCTTGATGGTCAACGAAGAAGACAAAGGGAGTGGCCAATAGGTAATGCCTAAATTTCTTTACCGCAAATACCATGGCCAACCCCTCCCTTTCTGTCGTGGAATAGTTCATCTCAGTTTCTATGAGCTGCCTGCTAGCAAAACTCACCGGGTAATCCAAATTATGCTCACCAGGCTGGCATAGCACAGCTCCAATAGCGAACTTAGTGGCGTCTATGTGCACATGGAATGTTACGTTCCAGTCTGGGGCTCGCAAGATTGGTGCAGTCGTAAGAGCCTTTTTCAATTCTTCATATGCGCGCTGGCAGTCCTCTGTCCACTCAAACACTATCAACAGCTTGTACAAAGGTCTAGCTATTAATGCATAATTTAGCACAAATCGTCGATAATATCCAGTGTGTCCCAAGAAGCACTGAACTCCCTTGTAGTTGTCGGGTGGCGGTAGGTCAACAATGACTTTGACTTTGGAAAAGTCAGTGGCAATGCCGTTCCTTGACACTACATGCCCCAAGATGCATCCGTGTTTTACCCAAAATTGGCACTTTAAGGGGTTTAGCGAGAGGTGGTACAGCCTACACCTTTCAAAGACAGCTCGCAATTTCTTCAAGTGTTCGTCCCAACTAGAGTGTAAACATAGGTCATCTACGAACACTTCCAGTTCGTGCCTAAGCATGTCCTTAAAGATGGTGCACATTAGGCGCTGGAAAGTTGTGGGTGCATTCATTAGCCCAAAAGGCATGACAATGTAGGCAAATACACCCCATTCCGTGGCAAAGGCAGTCTTGTGCCTGTCGTTGGGGTGCACTTGTACCTGATTGTAGCCCGAGAAGCCATCCAGAAAACTGTAGGCTTCCTTCCCTGCTACCCTCTCCAACATGTGCTCGGTATAAGGTAAAGGATAATTATCCCTTTTCGTAGCGGCATTCACTTTCTTGTAGTTGATGTACACTCGGATTTTTCCATTTTTCTTCATGACAATCACGATAGGTGACACCCAGTCCGTGTGCTCGATCTCATATATGAAACCTGCCCTCATGAGTTTGTCAATCTCCTCCTTCACTGCATGGGCATGTTTAGGATTCATGGGGTAAGGTCGTTGTTTGGTTGGCACTGCATCTGGAATCATTGGGATGTTATGGGTCACAACCCTAGGGTCGACTCCCTTAAGTTCCAGGCAAACACGTCGATGTACTCTTGCAGGAGCGCAACAAGTTTGGTCTCTTCCTCGTCTGCCAAGTCATCTGCGACGAATACCGGTCTTGGTTTTTCACCTTTTCCAGCCAAGTTAACCTCCTTGACTTTGGCGGGTCCCTCTATCGGTTCACTAGTCTGACCTTCTCTCTTTGCACCTAGCAAGACCACCACTCTGTCACCCTTTTTAAATTTTGTAAACCGTTTAGGCAGATCCTGTGGTTTCCTCTGCCTTTCCACTTCTGAGCCCATTGCTTGCTTCCTGGCCTCCTCTTTTAGCCTCCTACGCCTCAGCTGGACTGGCAAGTCTCCCTTGGTGCGTTTGACCTCAGATGGTTGCGGTATCTCGGGATCACTCTCAGTACTGACTTCCGACTCTGAGTTGAACTCGCATCCTTCACTTGAGGAAGGTGTTTCCCCAAGGGGTCTTAGTTCAGTAGGGGAATCTGTCTTGAGCACTGGGATTACCCACCGTTGTGCCACTCTAGCTTGCCCGTAATCTACGGCTTCTATTTGTTCCAGCCAGGATCTGTCACACTCCATTAGTATGGCTCCTTTTTCGTTTCAAATGAGCCCTTCCTTCCTAGGCCTCAAGTCTGCCCTGATTTGCTCTATCGCTTTTCCCTCCATGTCGTACTCTATCGTGTCTACCTCTTCTTCACTCTCTTCTCCTGCAGAGCGACAGTCATCATACTCCTCATCGTCCAGGTCCTGATCTTCTGACTGCTCATCATCCCCTAAGCTTCCATGTTCACACTCCTTGTCATTAGTAACTAAAGCCCAGTTGTATAACAAGTTCAGGTCATGGACTTTGTTCCATTTCCATTCTAGTTTAGCTAGAAGGTCACGTAGAGGCTTTAAGTTAGCGGCCAAATTGCCGTTCAATTTATCGGACAGATACTCTACGATCTTTTGAACCTCTAGTTTGTTGTTGGGGGTGCGAGATGAGGCCAGTTTGCCTGGGTTGAGCGAGCTTCCTACCATCATGCAAAGCGGCACAACTGGCTCTTCAGTTGGTACTGTGGCGGTTTTAGCAACCTGCTGAGGTGGTCCTTCCTCATTCGAGAATGCTAGGTCAATGGTTGCCAGCATGTGCATCCAATCCCTCTCATCCTCAGGGCAGGGAATATATCTAGCTAGCGATCCATAGGGCTTGGTCAGTTGAGTATTGCCTTTTAGCATGGCTGAGATGGCAGCCAGGTCAACAGACATCGTCGTCCAAGTGTCCATCTCTACCCTCACTGCACTAGTTCTGTTCCCTAGGAAAATCAATCCATCGCTCCAATCCTCTATGACTCGTGCATTCCTCATCCAAGGTCTGCCTAATAGTATGTCGTAATCCACTCCCTTCATGACAATAAAATTTACCGAGAATTGCACACCGGCAATCTTTACCGGCCAATTCTTTAAGACCCCAAATGGTCTTACCTTCATGCCATTCGCTAACATGACATTGAATCTAGCGGTCTCTACGGGAGGGTTTTCCCATGCCTCTAGGACCGCATGGTTTAGCACACTAACAACGGCACCTGTGTCTACAATTCCCTTCCGAGTCATGTCCCCTAAGGCTAGGACGGGCAAAACTGTGTGCATTTCAGTGCCCTCCCAAAAAGCATTGATGTGCAAAGACTTAGGATATGTGTGTAGAGTTAGACTTGGGATCTTTTTAACTGCATCGTGATCTTGCGGATTAGTGCCCACCAGTTCCATGTGTCCCTTGATCGAGTCTTTTAACTCCTGCCACAAGGAGTGATTTTGCCTAAGCAGATCCTCCAGGCTTAGAGTTACTGGGGCGGACAGCAAAGTTGTGAGGAGGCTATTGGACCCTTGTCTTCCTCTGAGGCTGGCAGTTCTAGGCCATGCATCCTGTCTGCCCTGGTAAGCTTCCCCCCGGCCTTGCTACTGAGCCACCTTTAGGGGTGCAGGCATGTTCCCAGCCGATGGTTTTGAGGGTGAGACTGGTGTGTTAACACTGGAGAAGTCATCCATAGGGTCTTCCAATATGGGTTCAGCATCTTCAAGGTGCTTTTGGGCGTCCTTGACCCACTCCTTGACCTTGGCTATAGCTTCGAGTTGTCATTTGGGATGGGGATATTCTCCAACCTTGGCACTCCCTAGCTCTGCTATCTTAGGAGCCGAGGTCTCTGCCTCTGCATCTGTGACCATCTTTCCTGTCACTAGCGTAGTTGTTTCCTTGGTTTTAAGGGTTATCTTCGCATTAGTACTCTTTTTCCGTCTCCTCCGGCTTTTCTTCCCTATTGAGGTTGCATCAAGGTTGCTTGACCCTCGTAAGGAGATGCCTGCTTGTTTCGTTTGAGCTCGCGTCATAGCATGTAGTGGGATGGGCATATCCTCACTACCGAAAGTTTCAACTCCGAAGAGCCCCAAGGGCACCGATGGCATGTTGACAGCGCCCGTTAATGGCTTCTGCCTACGACAGTCAAGAAACAGGTGTGTGATTCCACACTCTGTGCATCGAAGATCCGCTTTGTCCTTGTTAGCTTGTTCTCGCTCTGGGCAGCGTGATGAAATGTGGTCTGGGTGGCCGCAAGTCCAGCATGTGACCAGATCCTGGCTTGGCCCTCCAAAGCCTCCACCTTGTCCTCTTCCTAAGGCCATCACTGGCACTGGCCGGTAGTCCATCAGGACTGGGTTTCCCTCCTCGTCGTAGGATACATAAGGATTGACATATGCCTCTTCCTCATTGGGCTCCTCCACAAAGTGGACAGGAGCATCACTAGGTGGGTGAGTCACAAAAGGCCCTGGTGGCCTAGGTATGCCAATCGAGTTCATCTCCAGCCTAGGCACGACAGGTCTTGGGTTAGTTGGTGCTGGAAGAGCTAGCTGGGTTCCCCTGCCCAAGAAATTAGGTGGCCTACTGCCTAAGTATGGAGGGTTGTACTGCTGCGTATACGGGAGTCTCCTCGGCATTCTACAATGCATTGCATCATGTCCAAATCTACCGCAATTTGAGCATGGCCGAGATCTAGGATCTTGGCACTCCACTGGGAGGTGATTCCCGCCGCAGTACACACATTGTACATGCGATCTCACCGGCTTTCTAATGAGCTCTTGTAACCGTGCAATCTCCATCCTCATCTCTACCATCCCTTGGTCATGGTCTACACTCTTTCCCTTGTCTTGCGCGCTAGCAGTTGCTTTTTCCCCTAAGGGGGTTGATCTCTCAGGGTCCCTCTGGTTTGCATTATCCCAGTTGGTAGCCCTCATGCTTCGCTCTCTAAGTTGATCATCTACACGTATTGCCTCCTCGAAGACTCGAGCTAGCACGTCCCGTTGTAAGGTGGAGTTACTGGCCAAAGCCTTGTAGAGCTCCTCACTCCGAATCCCGTTCATGAACACTATCGACACTGCCCTTTCGGTAGGTCGCTCGTTGGCATGGATTCTCTTGTAGAGGCTACGCACCTGAGTAACGTAATCCCTAACGTCCTCCTTCTCCCTTTGACTGATATTCATTAATCTAACAATGAGGTTGTCCGAATACCCTGCCTCTGAGAACCTTTTGATAAAGAGGCCCTTAAGGCGAGCGAAGTTTGTACGTTCTGCGTCATCCAGACTAGAGTGCCAGGTCTTCCCTTGTTGCCTAAACACAGGCCGAAGGCTTGGGCTCTTTGCGCAAGGTCAGTAAGACCGTTTGCCTCACATACTTGCTCGAACTGCTCCATGAAGCTATACGGGTCACTGCTAGGCTCGTATCGAGCTAGTTGTTTTGCTACTATAGGGATTCTAGCCTGTCCTTTAGCCCCTTGCGTGACTCCCAATCTTGACAGTAGCGTGGTGGCTAGGGCAGTAGCACTTTGCTCCACTGATGTATTGTCCATGAGTCACTTTGCCACCAGTTCGCTCAACGTCATGCCAACCTCTGCTGCCCGTTCCCTCTCTACATTCGGTCCGGACTTGGCTGCCCCTGCTAGGTCTAGCACTCTTCTAGCCTCGTACATATCCACGTCCTGCTGCAGCCTTCTAGCCCTTTGCTCATGGTTGTAGGAAATTATGCCTTCCAATGCTCTCTTGATAGCTCTTCTCTCTTCTTCCAGGTTAGCCACCACTTCTTCTACAGGTCTACCTTGGATCTCAGTTCTGGTGAGTAGATCGTAGTCGTGGACCAATTCTTGGACCGAAGTTGGAAATTCTCCTAGGTCTAATTGGTCTTCCCCTCGATCGCCTCTTGATCCCGACATTGTTTCTGTTTCCAGCTCCACGAGGTCGTCGATGAATCCAATCAGCTCCGGTAGCTTCCACTCCTCTATCTTGTTGCTTCATGTGTCCTTGTGTTTTCTCCAAGCACTACTAGTGGGGTGCTCAGGCACCTATCTAAGTCTTGGGGTCTCCTCCTACTAGTAGGTTCCTTAATGTTATTAGGTATCCAAATGTGTTCCTTGTTATTTGAAAGCAGTGTCGATCCTTACTCGCACGTTGTGCTTAGTGCTTTCGTGGTGCTTGGTGCGAAAACAGGCTTTTCTCTTTTCTTGCTGTGCAGGTTTAGTGGAGCACAAAAGTGAAATGCCGATGCAAAAAGAGTTTAATGCAAACTCCACCTTGTTTCTACCCACGTTCTTAGTCTAATTTGAGTTTCCCACTCGGTTCCTGGCTATTCTATGGTCTTTCCGCACCCTAAGTTCGATTAATCTCCGAGGTTCTAATGACCAACTTGGGTTCTGGGGGTGTTCAGGGTTGCATCCTGGGGTCAGGTTTGTGGTCAGGTCAGCAAAAGATCCTTATCTTTGTGTCCTGGCAAGATGGTCCGATTCTGGGAATCGGATCGGGGTGGTCCGACTCTGAGAGTCGGACGGTCCGACTCTGGCAATCGGACCGGTGCGGTCCGACTCTAACAGTCAGACGATGTTGGTCCGATTCTGGACTGGTCCGAGTCGGATAGGGGTGGGTCCAATTCCTTCGATCGAGCGAGGTGTCTGATCGGACAGGCTAGTTCGAGCGGACAGTTGAGTGTTCGATTATAAGGGGCAGTCCGAGTGCCACATGGCACGTCCAATTGGGCTGGTCCGATCCTAGCAATCGGACTAGACTGGTCCCACTCACTCGCAATCGGACGGTCTGATTTTGAGAGTCGGACGGTCCGACTCCAGAACTCGGGTGGTCCGATTCTGGGAATCGGACCACTGCGAGTTGGTCCGACTGCGTCGGCGGCGGGCGTGATTCTGGCACGTTTGAATCCTCCCTACTGTCTTCTGCACTCAATCATCATAAAGCATTCCATAACCGATCAGAGCGCTACTGGAACTCACCTGAAGTGGCACGAATCGAATGCGCCTGGAATTGGGGTTGCGTTTCCTCGTCCTTGAACGAGAAGCTCTCTCTCTCTCTCTCTCTCTCTCTCTCTCTCTCTCACAACAAAGCCAACTAAGAAAATGAGGTCTGTCCTGGCCTCCCAAGCCTCTTAAGGTTCTTTCCCAGCACTGCAAAACCTTATAGCCAGTTCCCTGTCCCTGGTTCACCCAGAAGCTTGAGTCTAGTCCCCTGTTTTCCTGTTTCCAACAGCAGCCAGAACCTTTGTTTTATCTGGTTTTACCCTAATCTAACCTCCATCTAGTGTAGCCAATATGAAAAACAAAAATGCAGAACAGTAGTCCTAATCTAATGCTTCCAACAAACCCAAATACTTACCTATTCCTCAGTTTAAAACCTCCTAAGTCTCCTAGTTATCTCGAGCACTGGTTCAGGCTGCAAACCCTACTTCCATGCTCGATCTACTGCGCGCGGCGCTCAAAGCTCGAATCTGTTGGTCCCGGCAACGGAACCAAAATGTGGGAGCTCTTTGAGCTCTACCCTGAGACCTACGGACCACTTATTACTCAAGTGTTTCGAACTGAGCAGCCATGGCTACCTCTCACATAGCCGTCGCGCAGCGCCTACCTTGTGGGTGTAGTGAGCTTACCTTGATGCTCGATCAAGTACCTTCCTCTTTCTTGCACCCCTGCAGCTCCACGATCCTTGAGACGAGCTCAAGCAACCTCAATCCCTCTCCCATGAGCTTCATCCTCCATAGCCATGTTCAAGACTAGAGGAGAGAAGAGGGGAGGAGAAGATGAAGAGGGAGAACAGGGAGCTTCTTCTCCAAGTTCCCTTGCCCTCCCACGATCACTCCCTCACACACTCTCACGCTCTCAATCCCTTTCACAAGCACAAGCAAGGAGGCACGAAGGTGAGAAACAGACAGGAGGAGAAGAAGAAGGCGTTGTTTGCCACACACGAGGATGCTCTTCTCATTTACCTTTTAACTTTATATACATGCCCTTAATTTCCATGGGCGGTTGTCCCCCTTTTTTACATGGCCGGCCATTAGCCTAGGCCCTTTTTCCCATTGTCCCTCTATCTTCCTAGATTCCTTTCCATCGCCCGTCTACATTAACAAATTGCACGGGTGAGAGCCCGGCGCTCTTTTACAAGATTTCAGGGTGCGCCTTTATATTTTAAAATGTGCCTTTCCCCTTTTGTATTTGCCTTGGACCTTTAAGGTTGCCCTTGCGCTTTTGGCCTTTTCTCCTATTCCTACTTCAGTCGGGCTACTTCTTTTTGTTTTTTCCTCCTTTGCCCTGCGTCTTTCCCGCTTTCTTTTGCTTTCTTCGTGTTGGGGTTAACATGTTGGAATAATCTCTAAACGTAGAGCCCTTTTGCCTAAGATCATACAATTTTCTTTCTACTCTCTCCTTTTCCATTGGGAATACAAATACTTGAGTCATGGGTGATTTAAAATCTTCCCAAATTTACAAATTTTGCTAATTTTTCTCATATATCTCCATCATGTATATACTCAGGGGAGTCCACCTATAAGAAATTATCTATATAGCATGTGTTCAAAGGATATTAGGAAATGTCCTTTCTTTACATGATATAAGACCTTAAAATGAACCCTTTTACTTTACTAAACTCATGGATTTTTTTCAAATTGTGATTACAAATACATTTTGTAAATATAATCCTATAAATTTTACTAAATATAATACCTTTGCTTTTGAACTCATGTGGTATCTTACATATAAGGTTGATCCTCCGGGGTTATGTACATAACCTTCTAAGTGTAAGGCTACATAACATATCTTTGCTTCATCATTATGTGGATAGAAAGTAAAATATATTTCCCACTTGTTGATACATTCTTCTATTTTTGTTGGTGAGGGGTTACCTCCTTTGAACTAAGATATATTATTCTTTTCCTTGTATACTTTGTCATAATGATAATGTTATCCATTATTGTTGGGGAAGCCAAATGACTATGAGAGTAATCACCAAATTTTTTATGTCCATGATTGTTTTTGAAAGAGTGCTATTCATTTTATTTGTTACCAAATGAATGATGAACAAGTAAAATATTCCCATGTGCCTAATGATTTTGGTTGGACTATCCATGTGACATCGTGTAATCAAGGTCTTCATTATGCTGAAATATGTCATCACTCCTTGGTTCATCATGAATGTACAGAACTTGATCACTTCTTGCATTATGTACTTGAGTATATGGGGGACAAAACTATTTGTAAAAAGAATCACATCCATGTATATCATCATCTTTATCAACATGCTGAAAATTCTCTTACTATCCATGATTCTTTGAGAAATTATAATTTGATCATCCTCTATTCCATGAATTTAAAGGTGGTTGAAGTGTTTCTTTGGCTCTTGAAGGACCTTCATGCTCATAATTTGAAGGCACAAATTTATTGGTTGCTTTAAAATTTGTGCTATCATTTGGAAGTGGCACATCCTTGTAACTAGAAGGTTGATTACTTTGCTATTTGCTACCCAAGTTGTTGAGTAACATAGTCATTTGATCAAATTACATCCAACATATGATTGTGTTCTCAAAACTTTTCCAGATGGGTAATCATTTGCTCAAACTTGTCATCTATTATATGATTTAGTTGGATGATATCTTCATTCATGCTGCCAATCTTTTGTGAGAGTTCTTGATACTCATTTGAGTCATAAGATACATTAGCTTCAACCATAGGTTCCAAAACATGAGGGTTTCTTTATTAACATGTCTCTTCATTTGTAATGCTATTTCCCATAACATTTTTCCCTTGATTTTTTGCCCCCATGGTTGGATTAACATTTGCATGATAGTCAACTAATTCCTTATTCATTTTCTCAAGCACTTGCTTTGTCCTCTTGTTTCTTGCCTTTGTTAGTAAATACTTGATAACTTGAGTTGTACTTCTCCAATCCCTTTGATTTTTGGCTCCAAGTTGGAAAGAAGTATATGATAGATCCAAGTCAAAATAGTAAATCCTATCTTGCTATCTAGAAGCTATCTACCATTACTATTGCTTAGTAAATATATCATAACTTTTGAACCACATTTCCCTTTGCCAAATTGTTAGCTAGGATCAAAGCTAACTTTGTTATCTTTGAATGGATTACAAAACACCTCTATAAGAATCACTATATCTATTTTTGTAATCAATTCCTTGTGGCTATCCAAAATGAAATAACAACTTGTTTATGCCTATAAAAGCACTATTTTGGCCTTGTTTTGCCAATTATGGCCATAGATCATCATGATACACTTGTGGCCACTAAAATCAACCTATATACCCTACAAGTATCATCAAATCACATATGTATGACCTATAAACCTGTAAATCCTTGCAATTATGTATGCTCACTATCCTGTTTTGCTTTGTTTTGGTACCAATGACCATTGAATCATTTTCACTCTTTCCCAAGTGGTCTTTTGTGGTCCATCACTTATGGTGAGGGATGAAACTATAGATAGGCACCTAAATCGGCTGTGAAACTCTATAAGGTATGCAAAGTTTGTTTCAGCCTAGGTCGTGCACCCTTATGGAGTCTAAAATAGCAAAGGAGGGCCACCTTTGAGATGTAATCCATGTTGGATATGACTGCCTTAGATCTGCTTGCAAAATGTGGTGCAAAATATGCTAGTTTCTCACTACTCTACATGGCATCAATCTTGCTTAATATGGTGTTTAATCTTTTTCAAATGAAGTGGAGAATCATTCTTAGTAAGTCTCTTGAACAGTAGAAGCCATGGGAGGAATATATGAGCAAGATCAAGCATGAGTATGGAGGAAAACTTAGAGAGGAAAAGGGAAAAGCCAAGATTTCTGGAAAAGTAACCATAGTTCTAGCCTTCTCTAAACTCTTTGAGCATTATTTTGTCCAATTTTCTCTCTAGAATTTGGTCTCCAATGGGGTGATGACCTATTAAATTAGCAAGAAGCCCATTATTCTTCTTCAGATAGTCTCCAAGAACCTCAAAGATAGTCATGAATTGTTGTAGAGAATCCTCACAAGTTATAGTTTAAAATGAAACAAGTCTTGTGACCAATATAACTCCAGCTACCTTGTAATGGTGCTAGCAACCAAATTAAAACTTGAAAACCACCTTGCGATTGGATCGAAGCAAAGCTTTGATACCATTGAAATGAATAATACCTACCTTGAATTAAAATACTGTTCAAAACCAAGAAAATCAAGAAATCATATGTGAGACAACTAGCCATAGCCATGCCATATTTGAACTTTGCATTAAAATATAGTACAAGGTAGCCATAGCTACATTGAATCTACAATGTGAATCAAGGTGATAGGCTGCTACAAGAAATCCACCTCTTGCAATGGTGGGCATTGAGTATCCACCCTCAATGTTAGTGGGGAGGTATGAAACCCTCAAACTCCAAGAATGGAGAAGTTTCAAATGATTATTAAAGATGTGTTACATTGGTACTCTCTTACCTTTTTATACCAAAGCCTAAAATAAGCTAATTAATCTAACTAAAAGGGCATAAAAGTTATTACACCAAAAAAGGTAGTATAATAAACAACTTTGCAATCGAGGATATTTCTTTGAAGAAACATTACAAACAGTATTCATTCCATTGGAATGAATGTATCCTTCAATGCTTGAAGTTTGTTTGGACTTTTTCGTAGAGGACATCGGGAAGCTCAAGTGGGTGAAGAGGGTGGTCCACAAAGCTACATTGGTTGTCACCTTCTTCATGATAAAGATGAAGGTGATTGTGATGTATGGCGAGGATAGTACACTTGAGTTGAAGAAGCCTTTTTCAATCTGGTTTGCTTATGCTTGAGCACTTTTATGAGGTGCGATCCACGCTATGTGACGTACTATGGTATAAGTAGGATGAACATGAGACAAAGGAGGCCAAAGCCATGCATCTCTTGTGCCTCAATGAGTAGTTTTGGCAAAAATTATGTGCCATTGTCGTTGTTGTGACTTCCTTTTATAGGGTGTTGAATTTGAGTGATTGCGAGGGGTCGACCACGGTCCTTGTTTAATTCTTTAGAGTAGCATTGGTGGAGGCATATGCTTGCACGGTAATCACACACAGATAGGGTACACATGTTCTAGAGATAGCAGAGAGGAGATGAGCATGGATGCCATATTCCCATCCATGGTTTTGCAGCATTGGCACATCCGCTCTACAAGTTGTTGCCAGCCATGGACAATAAGAGAGCTCTGTTCGGATTAGCTTGCATATTTGACTTGTATAGTCCCCTTGGATGACCACAATGTAGTGTTGGAGGAGCTAGGATGCTATGCAGATCAGAGAGGGCATGTGGCATTTGCTTCTCCCACATGTTGGAGGAGAGAGTCACTTGTGAAGCCTCTCTTTTGATGGTAAAACTTTGGATAAACTCTAGAGATCCCTCAACCCTTAGCCATGAGAGTCCTTGCTTAGGATTGTTCTTTGGCTGCATGTGAGAGAAATTGGAGTGTCTATTCTCTCATTCACATGAGGATTCGCAATCGGCTTAGTACATAACAATTAGAGCCGCTAGTCTATTGTTGCACTAACTTGTGCATGATGAGGGCTTTGATGAGCATGGGTAGTCCAAAGCAAGTAAAGACTTAGCCATAAAAGTTAAAATTTGTTGTTTTTTAAACTTTATACTTCACAATTTAGTATTTATAATCTTATGTGCATTGTGTAGATGCATGTTGATACATTAAAGTTGATGGGTGCGACTCTTCCGAGTGCACATTAGGAGATGGATGAGGAGATGAACTTTGGTGAGCTCTATAGAGAGCTTATAGTAGCAAATACTCACAGTCAGCATGCTTGTGGGTGAGGAGATTGAGTACATGGCAGCAAGGGCATGGTCATTTGGCACCTTTCAACATGGAGGAGGTGTGGTTCAAGTGGCTTGCAGATATATGTGAGGCATGGCTCTAGTAGCTCCCATCCCATGCCTCATGATGACATCTGGAACCAGCCTTCCTTCTTGGAATGGGTGGTGATAACCTGATTTAAGAGTTAATTACATCAATAAATAAATGCACATAAAATGAAATACACACTTTACCATAACATTCTTGGATAGTAGACTCCCTGTTGGCCCCAAAACTGGCGCCCCTTGCAGTATTTCTTTAGCTTTCATTCAATTGGAAGGAGTACAACTCAAGATTCTTCAATCTCCTCGTGCTAACCAATTGCTCTTGCTGTCATAAATGACCAGCAAGCCTTTTGGGTCATTTGCCCCTTGATTCACCCAGGACTTCTTCTCCAATTTGACCCTTGGCTGGCCAAATGCTAGCCCAAATCAATTTGGAATGGGCTAGCTCCTAAAATCCCTTGATAATCTTCAATTATCAGTTGCTAATTTTAGTCCCTTTAGCCTTCAATCTTTGGCATGGATCCCAAGGTGGCTGTTAAACCCTAATTTCTGCTGTGAATTAGGGTTTATTGCACAAATTACAGATCAGCCCACCAAAAATGGCTGAGATCTCCTCCGAATGGCTGAGAATTGCTGAGAATGGCTAAGCATAGGTTGAATAGAAGTTGAAAATCCTTAGGGGTTACAACAATCCACTTTGCATGTTTTGCATAACATTGAGTATCACTTATTAAGTCTACTAAAAGATCCTTAGCACCCCTTTCAAAGTATGAATAAATTCTTTTGTGAAGTGATTGGGCCTCTCTTAAACCTATGGCAAAATCCATCAATTGCTTTTTGTTTGGTAGAGGTCTTACATAGTGTCATACAAGTCTCAAGAAGGTAGTCTTTGGAATAATGAGATCAAAATATTGTTGGTACTTCTTGATTTCCCTCAAGGGCACTGTATCTGAACTCCCCCTATGTTTCTTGTGGGGATTGAGGAGGACTCCTCTAAAGATGGCTTGAGAAAGTTGGGTTAGGTCTTGCCCCATGTACATAAGATTAATGCCATGAATACTCGAGGTCCTATCCCCATGATATGTGTACAATTAAAGAACATGCCCCAATTGTCCTTGTATGTAGATGCTTTGTTAGACACAGGATCCAGTGTCACTATTGCTCCCTGTGAACTATTTCCCCCACATTGTATTAAATCCTCCTCTCCAATCATAGTGGAACTCTCAAATAATAAGGCCACATAGATCCATGTGACACATGCTTTTCTTCAACTTGGCCACATCAAGGTTCCTATTGAGATTCAAGTGGTGAAACAAATGAGATATGATTTGCTTATTGGAACTGATATTTTACAACACTTGGTCCCATACACCTTTTGGTCTGATCATTTTACAATTTCCTATAAGGGTAAAATGATATAAATGCCTTTACTCCCCAAAATTGGTAGAACCATTTTTCTATTGTAGAATCAACCTCTCAACAAAAGACTACAGCCAGGGATCAGTGGATCAAAGGAAAGATGCAACTGCATTCCCCAGACATCTAGAAGATCAAAGATCGTCTTATGACCTTTATGCATAAAGACCTACTCATGTATAGAGAAAAATGGATTTTCCTATGTTGTTTCCCTTCCTATACAACCAAATGCCATTCCCACTAAGGATGTTCACTCCGGAACGAAGGAATAAGATCTTATATTATACAAAGAAGAGATCTAAGAGATCTAATCTCTTCTTGACAAAGGTCTCATTGAACCAACTACTTCCCCTTGGGCGTGCCAAGCTTTCTATGTAAATAAACATTCTGAGTGAAAAAGAGAAAAGAAAAGAATGGTCATAAACTATAAACCCTTAAATAAATACCTAAATAGGCCATGGTCATCTTATTCCCTTAAAGGATTCATTACTCAAAAAACTAAAAAAGGCTAATATATTTAGCAAGTTTGATCTCAAATCATGTTTTTGGTTACTTCCTCTAAAGGCCGAAGATTAATACAAAACTGCTTTATGTGTTTCCCATTGATTACCAGTGGACTATTCTAGCTTTTGGCATCAAGACTACTCCTACCCAATTCCAAGGATGGACAAACTCTATTTTTGCCAAATTTCCTTTTTGTTTGGTGTATATTGATGACATACTAGTCTTTTTAGAGACTGTCAAAGAGCATATTGAGCATCTCACTCAATTTTCCAAAGCAATGGAGGATGCAAGAATGGTCCTATCCCTAACTAAGTCAGTGATCTTCCAAACTTATGATGAATTTCTAGGTTTGGAAATCTAGCAAGGCACCATAAAATTACAAGACCATGTTTTGACTAAAATCCTTGACATGCCCAACATATTTACCAGTGTGAAACAATTGCAACAGATTTTAGGGTGTTTAAATTGGATAAAATCTTCCACACCCAACATTGCAACTTATTCCAAATATCTTTATCCCCCGCTCTGGAAAGATAATTTCCAATGGAAACCTCTTCACACACTGGCTGTGCAAAATATAAAAATTTTGGTTAGACATCTTCCTCCTTGAAATACTTGATTTTTGGCAATGGAGATGCAAATCTGATTGTCACATCTCAGTACAGTTGATTCTTCATCATGCACTCCCATATGCCATAGGATCCTTCTCAACCATACTGCTTCACATACAGCAAAACAAGCTACCTTGTACTCTGCTTTGGTAGAAGACAATGCCACTATTGGCTGCTTCTTACTAACCCAAGAGAAAATTCCTGAACCCAAAGAGAAACAATAACTAGAAACTGACTTCTTAGAATTACTGTCACCTGCCCAATCTGAATCACAGTTCCCCACAAGAGAAGTTTCAAAAATGTGTGTGATACCATAGTCAAGAGTTTCCTTCAAGTATATGAGCATCCGCATCCCAGCTTTCCAATGACTCTCATGAGGTTTGTTTGAGAACTTTCTCAAAACACCAATAGCAAAACTGATATATGGTCTGGTGTTACATAAGTAGATCAGACTATCGACCAACCTCCTATACCTCTCAATGTCTGCTAGTGCTGATGTATCCTCAACAAATAACTTTGCATTCACCTCCATAAGTGTAGCTATCTCCTTGCACTCAGTCATGCCAAATGCCTTCAAGATCTCCCATGCATACTTCTTCTAAGAGATGAAGATCTTTCCTTTGGTAAGAGCCAAACTTCAATCCCCAAACAATGGTGTAGCAATCCCAAGTCTATCATTTCAAACTCAGAACTCAAAGCCTTTTAAGTTTGGTTGATCATATCTTCATAATCACATGTAATAATAAGAATGTCATCCACATATAGGACAATCAATACAGACTTTTCACCATCCCTATAAACATACAAGTTAGCATCTGAGGCACATCTTTTGAAGTTTAAGCTTAAAAAGAACTTATCTATCTATTGGTACCATGCTCCGGGGGCTTGTTTCAGCCCATACAATGCCTTCTTCAGCTTACACACTTTGTTCTCAAAATGAGGGGTCTCAAACCTTGGTGACTGAGCCATGTACACCTCCTCCTTGAGGTCACCATTTAAGAACACTGACTTTACATCTATTTGGCAAATTGGCCACTGCTTGTGGGTGCAAGTACTGTGTGAATAGTGGTCATTCTGGCAGTTGGGGAAAATGACTCTTGAAAATCAAACCCTTCAACATATGAAAATCCTTGTGCAACCATTTTGGATTTGTACTTTTCTAAGGTACCATCAGCCTTGTACTTTATCTTCCAGATCCACTTGGTGCCAATAACCTTCTACTTTGTTGGCCGATCCACTAGCTCCCAAGTGTCAATCTTCATTATGTTGTCATACTCGGCTTGCATAGTTGCCTTCCATGCTAGATCTGCAAGTGCTTCTTCTAAATCAGTTGGCTCCTTTACTTCTCTCATAATCTCAGTCATCAAGGCCATATTGACTATGTGAGCAGAAGCCCTTCTTTGCTCCTCTATTCTCTGAGACCTCCTTGGTCCGCCCCTGCCTTCTCCTCAACAGATGTAGACATATGATTATTGTGGTCATAGAGGTGCTTCACCCAATGCAGCAATGGCTTTTCTAGTGGGGTGATGCCAAGTTGGTGAACTTTTTCCTCACCATTTGAAGATGATGCTTCCTCCTCCTTAAGGATAGGGACAACTCTCAGGACAGGTTCATAGTAGACTACTTCTTCATTTCATGATAAAGTGGAAGAACTTGCCTTCTCCTCCTCCACTGTATGTGGCTGCTCCTTGAACACCACATCATGGCTCGCAATGATATTCTTTGCCTCTTGGTCATATAATTTGTAAGTCTTCCGCTCATCACTATAACCTAAGAAGATACATTTTCTGCTTTTTGGTTTTAACTTGTTTCTCTTCTCATCTGGAATATGTGCATAACATTCACGTCCAAAAATTATGAAATGTAAGACAAATGGTTTCTTACTAGTGTAAGCCTCATGAGGTGTTTTTCCCTTGAGAGCCTTTGTGTAGCTTCAATTTAGAATGTAGATTGTAGTATTAACAGCTTTAGCCCAAAAATGGTTAGGCAATCCCTTGCCCTTTAGCGTACATCTTGTCGTCTCCACAATGGTGTGATTCCTACATTTCACAACACTGTTCTACTAAGGTGTGTGAGGCGTCATCAATTGATGCTTGATCCCTTTGCTCTTGCAAAAGTCTTCAAACTCCTTTGAGTTGAACTCACCACCACCATAAGTTCTAAATTTCTTCACACTTTTCCATGTTTCATTCTCAATCAGTTTTAGCCATTCTTTAAACTTACCAAAAGCTTGAGCCTTATCACAAAGGAAGTACACCCACATCTTCCTAATGTAGTCATCGGCAATCAACATAAAATAAGAAAATCCCCCCAAGGCCTATGTAGGCATCTTACCACACAAGTCAGCATGCACCAACTCTAGAGGAGTCAATGCTCTATTCTTTCTTTCCTATGGAAATGTCTTTCTCTATTGCTTGCCCATCATACAAGCTTCGCATGGTTCCTTCAATTCAGTCATCACTGCATGTAGGTGAGCAACCATACCTTGCTTGTGCATCTCCTTCAACACTGCAAATTCGATGTGTCCAAACCTCTCATGCCAAAGCTTACTTGTGCCCACTCCAGGGGTGGTTGTAAGAGTACCTAGCTCATATAGGTTGTTCCTTCTTTCTCCTTTGACAACAACTTTGCCAGCACTGTCGAGAATTTCTGCACCTGTCTTCTTGAACCTCACTTCATGACCAAGATCAGTTATGACAGCAATTGATAACAGATTTCTCATCATTTCGAGGACATACAACACATTTGAAAGCTTTTTGACTTCACCATTTGCAAAAATAAAAGAAATAGTGCATGTTCCCGCAGCAAGGCATTTTGCATCATTTTCAACCATCACAATGATGGATTCTTGTAGAGGCTACATAGAACTATATAAACCTTTCTTGTTGGTCATGTGACGAGAGGCCCCACTATCCAACACCCATGAGTCAGTGGTAGATTCTTCTTGCACCGAGGAGCACACTTCCTCAATGGTCACCATAAATAACTCCAACTTTGCTTTCAGTCGTATTGGATGTCTCTTTCCCTTTTCTTTTAAGGGTACCATTCTTTTCATCTGCCTTCTTGACACGATAATCTGCGATTGCATGCCCTTTCTTCTTGCAATAGAAGCACTCTCCTTGAAACTTCTTCTTACCGCCCTTCTTCTTTTTGTCACCATCATTTTTGGTGGAGGAACCACCTTTGCCTTTTTCATTGGGAGAGAATGCATCATCTCCATTGTTGATTCCTTCTCAAGCTTTGAACCTCAACTCCTCCTTCATCAATAATGCACAAAACTCCTCAACAGTCAAAGCTTGAGGTCTCAGATGAGTATTAAGGATAGTTACTAGTCCATAAAACTTTTGTGGACAAATCCGAAGACACCTCCTTGCTAGCTCCTCACTAGTCTTTTGTATCCTAGCAACGCCAACCATCTGGTTGCACATATTCTTAATCCAAGTGATGAATGCTTCAGCCATCTCTCCTTCAGCTCGAGGGAGTCCACCTATAAGAAATCATTTATATAACATGCATTCAAAGGATATTAAGAAATACCCTTTCTTTACATGCTATAAGGCCTTAAAATGATCCCTTTTACTTTACTAAACTTACAAATTTTTTCAAACTATAATTTAAAAACCCCTTTTGTAAATACAATCCTATGAATTTTACTAAATATAATACCTTTTCTTTTGAACTCATGTGGTATCTTACATGTTCTATATGATGGACTCTCTAGGCCTTCAGCAAACTTGTCTGCTGCTAGTTGATTCTCCAAGTTTTGAATCCTTGTTTGGTTTCACGTTTCATATTGACTCCTCAGTACATTCCAAGCCTCTGATGCTTTGGTTGTATGCTGAATCAAAGTTAGAACACTGTTAAAACAGCTTGTAACTAAGGCACACGATGCATCTGCATTCCTTTATTACCAAGCTTGTAGAAGATCTGGATTCGGAGGAATCATCACACTAGAATTTGGTGGGTTGAGGGTAGGTTGTGGTTCTGCGTTAGTCCCCAACACAGTCTCCAAAAGCTCATAAGAATTAAGGATAGTTGTAATTTTGAACTTCCACAAGGTGCAGTTTGTACCATCTAACTTGCCTTCATTGAAGGTTGATGGACGAATACTCAGTGTTTGAATAGCCGATACAACAGCACCACTTCCTGATGTGCCAGAATTGCTTTTGAAAGAGGACGTCGTTCCTCTTTACTATTGAAGTCTTTGCCTCTTGCACACTCTTCAATCCTTAGAGCCCCCTAGGCTCTGATACCATGTAAAAAAGTACACAACGCAGTGAACAAAATCTAAGAAAGAGATAGACAGTACACAAGAGATAAGAGGAGATTTTTATATTTTTTTAAATAGCTCCAAAAATTTGATACAAAGATGGCTCTGTCCACTCATGCGATTCCACTATGAAGCTTAGATGGTGATCTAGACAGAAGATAGGTGGAGAGCGTAAGGCTAGCAATAACAACTCTGACTTGGTGAAAGATAGATAATGCATGGCTATGAAGGGGTTTAGCTTTTATAGCTTACAAAGGCGGTTAGGTCGGCATGATTGACCTACCATATGAGCCTCCACTAGTCGGCTAGCGAATATTCCAGGGAATATTTACTTTACCATCGGGCCGCCCCAGCTAGGGGCCGCTTCCGCAGCCCTCGGACCCCAAAATAGGGTCCCCTGATAACTCCCTTACCCCGCAACTCAATGTAATGTGCCTCAAGTTGCTACCATCTTAACTACTCTGTCTAACCCAAAGATTAGACCCACAACGGTCACCTTTTTGCTATCTGGTCACATAGACCTCATTTGACATACAAGTTAGGACTCAACCAATATTTGGGTTCACATATGGCTTCTCCTCATAGTGGGGGCCTTACAACTTTGAGCACCATGGATCATTAGTGGCACCTTATGAGGGTAGGGCATTGAGCATATCTAGCAAAATTTGGGTTAGGTCCAGTGAATCCAAACCTTAGATTTTTACAACCTTGTTTTTTCTCAATTACTTCATTCAAAAACCATAGCATGCAAATTTTTCCACTTATCGTAGACTTAGGGCCAATGGAATGATATTCTCTTCTTAATTGATACGTTTTGAAAGAAACTTCTTAACTTTGGCTCCTCCAAAGCAAGTCTCTTTGGAAAGTTACCCGATTTTCTTGATCTCTTTTGATCCTTCTCAATCATTACTCTGATGTTTGTGTAGCCTGATCTCTGATAGCACTCTCTCCACATGTTTAAACACTGCAATGGCTTCTTTCTCTAGTCACATTTCATAGGCAAAGAAAATAGTCTATTTTATTTGTAAATCTAATAAAATTATGCAACAAAAAAATATAATAAAATCCAATGATGTTGAAGATAGACTTCCATGTGGGATCTTCTTTATTGTGTGTTGGTGGAGTAATTTCCATTCTTTACCCCGTCTTCTTATCATCATTTCCTTCTACCCTCTCTATTAAGTAATAATATAGGCCTATAAATCTTACATTTTCACCATTAGAGATTCCACACATGCATTTCAAATTCTTCAAGTCTCCTAAAATATGCCATTCAACCATATATTCATCATACCCTTTGACCAAGAGCATCTCACCATGTTCTTGGTGATCAATGATGTTTGGATACTATGTATATGAAGAAAAGATGTTGCATCTCAAATGTTTCCTTGGGAACTTCAAATGCAATAATCCAACATATGTAGCACCCTAATTGTACACTGAGGTTTTGTGGGCTCTTTTTTATGAATTGCAAGGTTCTTTTCATCAAAGTGACACTAAATCTTTCAAGCTTTACTTGTTTGATAACCTTGCTTTCATCTAGTTTTATGAGACAGACTACATTTTACCATCACATTCTTCTGTAATCATATTTTAGTACATCACCATTGTAGATTGTACCTTGTGTAGATCCAAATAGTAATTATTGAGCTTTGTAAACCTAACATCATAATATGCATGGGATCTCCTATGAGCTCCAAAAACTTTGTGTTAAATAGCTTTCGAACCTCTTAAAACTTAGAACCTCTAGGAAAATGCATAATTCTTATTCTCTTTAGCACTCAATCAAACCCACCTTTAACATCCTTGTACAATTTAGAGTTAATCCTTATGCTAATGCTAGCCTTGTCACAAATGGCTTGTGCATCCATACTAGAAAACTCATTTGAGACATCTTTCAATGTGAACTTAATCACCTTCTCCTTTACACCCTTGAACATTTGGTTACTCAATCCATCTTTCAATATTCTTGCCTTTAACAATAAAATTTTTAGCAAGAACCAATAGGAAATTCTTATATTATGACACAAATAAAAAACACAAAAAAGTGAGATCCGAGGAAAAGATCAATTGGAAAACACTACTGATTGGTTGTAGGTCTCATTCTTTAGGAAAATGCTTAACCGATGCTAATGGGAGCCTCCTCTTTTAACCATTCCCTTATGAATCAAATTGAAGAGATGGAAGAAAAAGCTTGGATTCAATTGAAACAATTTGCACTTATGACACTTTCACGTCGAATTAAATCGCGCAAGCCTTTATTGGGGACTCCTGATGATCTTCGTACATGCTGTTTCATTCTCTAATTATTTTTTCAATTAAATATTAAAATGATTTATCAACATTGATTGGGATGTAACGATCTGGGCACTATCTTGGAGAAAGACTCGGTGAAATAGACATGTCTGTGAAGATGCAGACATGATGCAAGCTCACCCTCACCTAGACTTTATTAAGAGCAACTATATAAGCCTTGATACATCACTTTCATTGGCCACTATTCTCAATCAACTCATTGATTGTCTTTCTCTTTCATTTTTGTTCCCATATAAGTCTAAAAATAATTTTTTTCATGTCATCGAATTGGTTATTTGTCTTCTCGTGAGTCATATATGATACCAATGTCATAGATATTGTTCTACGTTGTATTTATCTCGTTAATAGTTTGAGTTAGTAATCCATTGAGTTACATCACTTATCTTGCAAGGTACTAAATTTGGAGTTGATGTGCAATGATGAAGTCATGATAATTTTTTATATTTCTTTGGTAGGTCGCAAGTACCTTCTTGAATACTTGATGACTCAGACATGTCATGTAACCAAGCAATCCATTAACATCATGACATATATATTTTAGAAAGTTTATTATTCTAGAGAATGCATGAGGATTATTAATTAGGGGATTGATTGGATAGATTGCCCCATCCACCCACAACTCCAGATGCTTCAATTCCATCTCCCTAACACTTTATAGAACTTGAGGATTAATATATGCATGATATGTTCCCTTGAGCTAAGGAACATATTTAGCTCTATCTCAATGTGCAGCTCCTTCTTGCCCACATACATGTTATTTATTGACTATGAGGTCAAGTTGGAGCGATGTCAATGGAGTTACACAATTTTGGTGAATGAATGTTGAATGTGTCAAGTTAAATTAGTAAGACTGACAAAGATATATCAATGGAAGTGTGAGCTCAAGTTAGAGAGATGTCAATAAAGCTACACAATCTAGCTTAGTGAGTATTGATTTATGGAATGAATAGGGAGAAGAATACAACAGAGGTAAAAGAAAATGGGATAGTTTAATGTGTGAAGATACATTGGAGAGACAAAAAAGAGATACACTAGAGCTTGACAAAAGTGGAAGGGAGATGAAGAGCTTAGAGAGAAGGAGGGTCTAAGTTTTCTTACATATGTCCAAATACATTTCCAAAAGCCAAAGAAATTAACCAACATTTTTGTTTCTTTATCTAAAGCTGGTATATAGAAAATACTTTTAAAATATTAAAAGAAACTCTTAAATTTTTACTTTTCTTATTTTTTATCAAAAATTTAATTACACCATCTATTAATCACATTGAATTGAAAATCAAGCACCACACTTTGTACCTAATCATTATTTGAATATAAATTTTGGTCTAAAAGGGGCTATTGAATGAGGAAAGAGAAGGAATCTAAAACTCCTTTATGGTGGATAACATTAAAAAAGAAAAATGAGATTGGAAAAATGGAGATACAAGGGGATTGCTTTACTATTATTATTTCCAAAATTTCCCAAATGAGAGTTCATTTTCCCCCTAATGAGAGAGAATTCTTATGGTATCCCTTTTGAGTCTTTCACTTTCTTGTGGCTTCCCTTGCATGAAAGTGAGGGGAAAAGAGTGAAAGTGTGAGGTTGATTGAGGGACTAGTAAAGGTGAAGTTCAAGTTTCACTCCTCACTTTCATATCTTATTCCCTTCTTACTCTTAGAACTTGAAGAGTAAGAGGTTGAGTGAGAGAGTATGTCCATCTACAATTATCCCTTCTACATCTCCATTATCATCACCTCGTCACAATTTCCTACATTCTCTTCCTCTTGCATTCCTTTTCAATGGTGCCTTATGCACATGGCAATCCACATGTGTAGGGATTGATTATATGTAGCATGCTTTGCATTTTTATGTCAAAGTTTTTACCTTCATCATCATTTGCATTCTTCTTGAGAGAGAGAGAGAGAGAGAGAGAGAGAGAGAGAGAGAGAGAGAGAGAGCGAGAGAGAGAGAGAGAGAGAGAGAGAGAGAGAGAGAGAGATTGTGTGTGTGTGTGTGTGTGTGTGTGTGTGTGTGTGTGTGTGTGTTCATGCGTGCGTGCGTGCGTGCATGTGTGTGCGTGTGCGCGTGTGCGCGTGCGCACGCACATGTATGCATTTGCTTCCATAATGTGCACTCACTTCAAATGCTATTGTTATATAACATCTATATGCATGAAACAATGTACCCTTCTTGCACCATACATTAAAGAGTTTACATTTTGAGGGAGTTAAGTATGTATGCATTAATCATTGCATTGCTACCCTTGTTGTAGCAATAAAGTTACAATTACAATGAAAGCATGAATGTGTTGTTACATTCCTTGTTTAATATGCTCATGGGTGAGGAAAACTTGATTGCCAAGAAATTTAACCTAGAAAGAGAGTGGGATTTTGAAATTATCTGTTTAGTTATGCTTTTTAAGAGTTGTTATATAAGGAGACCAATCATTGTTGTGTGGTGGTTATCAAAGTGCCCTTGTGTATCATCTTTGAATAGGAACCTCATATCAATATGCACTTGATATGTGAACAATGGAAAACTTGGGGTTCATTTTCAGGACTCTCATTTTGTGCCACTTCTTGGAGGAAATATACTAGTTGACAAACGTTTTTACAAGGCCCCTCTAAACAACTTCAAAATTTTCCTAGCGACTCATCTTTTTTAAAAAAATTCTAAGCAAGTGTCATTTGAAGCCATAATTTATTAAATTTCAAATTGTATTCTCTAGCAGATATATAGAAATTGATAACATCACAATAATCGTCAAATGATTTTCATGTGCCCTCAATATCCATATTTGAAAGGGAAACAAGTGGGCCCCCCAGACAATGTGTTGTAATGGATGTGTACACGTGTTTCTTATGAAACTTCGCGAAGGAAAATAAAGTTTCTATGGATCCCCTCACAGTTTACATCATTAGTTTCCCTTTGACAAGGAAGACACAATTGTTGGACATCCTAAATAGGAACCAAAGATGCAAATTTCAAAATTTAAGAACACAAATGGTTGAGGAAAGATGATGTTTGAAAAATATGTGTTTGTATGGAGAGGCTTTGGCGTGAGAAATAATATAATGACTTGTCATTTTGAAGACAATGAGTGCTCATCACAAGGAAAGGTTCAACATGAGCAAAAGTGACCGCAAAAAATACAGGCATTGAGATTCTGACTTTGGTTAAAATACAAGTTTGCTTTCAAAAACCTAGAATGCTCAGAGTTGCGTTTTGTGGAATCTCTAGTGAATCAGATAAAAGATTCTTGAGAGATCTCTTCTCCACAAAAGCAAGCATGACATGTCAAAGCAATGTAACATTCAAATTCTAGTGTGCATGGGAGGTGCCTCCTCAAAGATGGGCTATACAAGATGATTTTATACATGGCCTAAATTTTGTATTGAAAACATTAGTACTAGCAAAGTAAAAATTTGAAAGGTGATGTGGTAGGATTTCGAATGAGCACTATTATGAGTCGAGATGTGCATTGGCGGCGGGAACTTGGAACTTGGAAGGTGTCTTCCGCCGGGCGGGCGGGCCCGCGACCAAAGCATCCTACCAGTGCGCGTCACCTTCGACCAATGACGCCATGGGACTCTCCTCCGACCAAACTTCGTCCTCTCGGAGTATACTCGAGCCTTGGAGCCTTAGAGCCTTAGAGCAATCTATTGTCTCTTTCATATCACCCCACCACAAGGTGAGCCTTACAAGTTCGCCCCACACCTTCCAATGTGAAACCATAGATTATAACCTCCCATCTTTCTTTGTATATACTTTAGTGATGAGCCCTTCTTTGCACATAATGTATTTTCCTATGGGTTACTTTTCCACAAGATTCAACACCGACTGCTTTTTTTGGGTAAGGCTTAGGCCAACAAATAGTTTTGATTGTTAGGGGAAGGGGGGGGGCGGGGGGGGGGGGGGGGATGCATGTTTTTACAAACTTGCTCTCCAAGTAAGAAATGTGTTTGACAAAATGGTAGACTTACATAGTGTCATTTTTTTGAGCCCCTAGATGAAATTTCTTTTGTGGACACACGATAGGTAGGCATAATACTAAATTTAGATTACTTACAGTTATTCGTATCCAATAAGTTATTGTACAATATACTTAGCATTAGAACCCTTTGCAAGTGATCGATTGCTTGATTAATCATTTCAAATAAGATGTGTATTCACATTGACATGTGATCCATTTTTAATGGGATCTTTTAGGCTTTTTCGTATGAAGCCTTGAAAATATAAAAGTCCATAATATATTGCAACTTTTAGGCCTTTTTGTATGATGCCTTGAAAATATAAAAATCCATAATATATTGCAACTTTGATGGATCAATGGAGCTTGAACCCTTAACCCTATGATATATTGTAGCTCTTTCAGAGTTTATCTTTGCAAGGATAAAAAGTACTAAAATTGCAAACGATTTATTTGGCTGATTATTATTGTAAGAATAAATGAATATAACATAAGCGCGCAATGGGTCAGTCACAAGAAGATGGTTGTTCTTTTGCTCGTTTTTGAGAGTTGACAATAAAGTTCACCTTTTGGGGTTAACTACAAATCCTCTATTTGCCTTTGCCTAGTAATGAAGGAACACTTAGAGTGCTTGTAATGGTGGAAATGCTAATCATTAGTTGAAACCCATGTGCATGACATAATGTACCTTTACACCATAGATCAAAGATCGTGACATGCAAAGGGAGTCAAGTACAAGTGCATAATTGCAATTTACCCTTTGCTTTGCGGATGAAGCGAGAGTGAGTGTAAGCTTACATAACACTCTTTAAATGCTTTGGTTAGCATGTCCATGTGTGAAACAAGCTTGGTTGGTTCATATATTTTTAATTGGAAAAGAGAGTAGGAATGTATTAGGGACTATCGATTCACCATTCTCATTTATTACTTTTTTAAAAGTTTCAACTAAGTTTATCTTGGAACCATTAATTTGGGGCCATAGTAACTCAACTTCAATTTGTAATTTGCTGTGGATTTCTAGAAGTTGACTTTGATGTCACAAAATAAATATAAAGTGATTTTCATGTATCCTCAACTTCCCTATTTGAAAATGCAATGCATGGCCAATGGTATTAATATGCTACAATGGATGTGCTTATGTAGTTTCATTGAGGCGTCTATGTGCTTATGTAGTTTCATTGAGGCGTCTACGTTTGCTATCAACTCCATCCCACTCAATGTCTTTAGTTACCACTTTGAGAAGCAACATAAAAGACATGGACTTCCTAGATGGAACCCAAAGAGTCAATTTACTTAGATGGAAATGTCAAAATCCAAGGACAAGGATGGATGAGAAATGATGATGTTTGGAATGATGTGTTTGCATGGGACAATTCTAGCGTGAGAAATGATAAAATGTGTTGCAATTTTCTTTTGGGCTTCCTTCTAATGGGAGGACAATGACTAGTCATCAAACTCAAGGTTCGAGGTAAGCAAAAGTAACTGTAGAAAATGTAGGCATCATGTTTTGACTTTGGTTAAGATCGCACAAGTTTGTGCCCAAATACGTCCGATGCTTGGAGTTGCTTTCTATGGTCTCTAGTACATAGGATAAAAGATTCTCAAGAGATACCTTGTCCAAGAAGCCTCTCCTTTAAGTGTTTATCTTTGATACCTAACCACAACATGTTGAAGTAATCTAGTAGTGAAGTTGCAAATAGCAATGTGCATGGGAGGCACCACCTCTCATAGAGAGACTATACAAGAGTACTTACAATTCTATGCTTGACTTAAATGCTTTATCTTTTCACATTTGCTCCCTTCCCTTAGTGCACATTAATCTTGAGTAGGATATATGAGGTTGCAAGACTTGTAGTAACATGCGAGTTTTTGGAATACTTTATGTTGTGAACTATTAGAACCGACTTTGTCTTCGTTTTCTTATAAGCCAAAGCGATAAGCTGGCAAGTAATTTCATGGAGATGATTTTCTTTCGGTAATAGTTGTTAAGGATTAATGTCTCTTCTCTTACCCATATATTCATGAAAGACCGAGGTAGAACGTAAGATGAGTGGTAAATTTTGTTTAAAAAAACCTTAGAAACATAAAGAGGATAAATACCATGGTCATGGACATTAATTTGTTCGATGTTGAAGGCCCAAGGGGCTCCCAGAACTGCTAGTTATGATAAAGGCATGAACGACGACGAGTATGAGCATGGAGCAGGGCATGAGGCCACGTGGGTCTGCCAGCAAAGCAGGCCAAGAGAACCCCCGGGCCCCGCCCCCAAATGACAGCTGACTTTGCGGCAGAACATCCGAGCCGGATCGAAGTTACCGTGGGCCCCACATTCAGGGTGGTTCGGTGCTACGTGGCGCCGGCAGATCAAAAGCGCGCCAGTTGGATGGGCGGTTGGATTTTGTCTTATGGCAACGACGAAACCGGAGTCGCTTCATTTGTTCTGTTCCTTCACATAAATATAAATATAAAATTATATGTGTGCATATATATATATATATATCCATACACATATGTAGAGTGATGAAATAACGAGGTTCTCAACTCCATCATTCTGAGAGAGAGAGCGAGAGAGCTCTCTGTCGATCGGCATACCCGACGCGGAGCCTGATTCTCCCCCCATCGCCATTACTACCTACCATCGCCAAAAATATCCACACCCAAATTTCTGTCAACGAGCACGGCATCGTCGACGATCTCCATCGTCATCCCAATAATTAATATGCTACATAGCCCCCTCGCCAATTGCTTGCTGCGCCCGCGCTCGTCCCATCACCGCCACAGACGATCGTCTTCCTCCCCTTCTCTCACCTTCCCTTCTAATTCAACCCCATGGGAGGAGGATGCACTTGTCCATGATCCAGCCAACCACACGCATAACAGCGGCAGCAGCAGCAGCAGCAGCTCAGCCGCTTCCGACGATCATCGTTGCCGCGTCTCAGCCAGCGCGGCGGTCGCTCCCACCAATGACAGCAATAATGATACGATGCACATAATGATATCCCCATTGCCGGAGCTGCACAGGCCCTCCTTCGAGTCGCCATTCCCGTCGCCCTACTCCCTCAACGTGCCCTTGGAGGCCGGCGCAAGCTACAGGTGCATGGCCACGCTGGCGTCGCACGCGTCCGCGCTGTGCCTCCAGGGCAGCCACGTGTACAGCGGCCTGCAGTCCGGCGACGTGGCGGTGCTCCGGCAGCCGAAGCTTCCGGAGTGCGGCAGGTTCGGCATCGGTTCAGGGGCGATCAAGGCGCTGGACGCGGCGACGGACGGCCGGATCTTCACGGCGCACCAGGACCACAAGATCCGCGTGTGGCGCCGGCCGGACGCCCCGGGCTTCAAGTACAGGCTCATCCGGACCCTCCCCACCGCCTCCGACTACCTCCGCAACGTCCTGCTGGCCTCCCCGAGAGCCTACGTCCAGATCCGGCGCCACCATCGACGGCTCTGGATCCAACACGTGGACACCATCTCTGCCGTCGCTGCGTCCCCCGACGCCTCCGTGCTCTATTCCGCGTCCTGGGACAGAACCCTCAAGGTCTGGAGCCTCCGCAGCATGCGATGCCTGCAGTCGGTTAAAGCCCACGACGACGCGGTCAACGCCCTCGCGGCCGGCCCCGGCGACGAATACGTGTACACAGCCTCCGCGGACGGCACCGTCAAGGCCTGGCGCCGACTCACTCACCGGCACAGGCTCTCGCTGACCGCCACGCTAGACGCCGGCCAGGCCAGCGTCAACACGCTGCTGGCGACTCGTCCGCCAGCTCAGCACGACGACGGCCACGTAATCCTCTACTCCGGCGGGTCAGACTGCTGCATCCGCGTGTGGGAGAGCGACACGTGGCGTTGCAACGACACGAGGCTGGCCGCCACTCTCAGGGGCCACCGCCAGCCCGTGCTGTCGCTGGCTCTCTCGGGGCCGCTGCTATGCAGCGGCTCTGCTGATAAGATGATACGAGTGTGGCGCAGGTCTCCTTCTTCGGGCTCTTACACTTGCCTGGCCATTCTCAAAGGCCACCATGGCCCTGTCAAGTCCGTCGCCATCGCGGTCGGCAGCCTGCGCAGCTGCTTCGTCTACAGCGCTAGCTTGGACTGCACCACCAAGGTCTGGTCCGTAGTCTTCGACAAAGAGGATCAGTATCACGACGTCCATCATGACAACTCTAATACTGCTCATGGCGAGAATGAATTACGGTCCTGCAGGAAAGAATATGGAGCACTCTACAATCGCGTTGATGCGCGGTCGTATCACCCTGCAACATAGCTAATGCTCTGTCATATTGTAACTCTGTGGATCAAATCTGCATTACCAGTTGTATACACGAAGCGTTATTGGTTTATTATATTCTTTTGTGGATTCAGCTCTCTCCTTAAACCAAAAAGATCATTTTGTTGTTCCAACCAGCTTAAATGTTGAATTCTTTTGTGGATTCAGCTCTCACTCCTTAAACCAAAAAGATCATTTTGTTGTTCTAGCTCTAAAGAGCAAGGCATATTAGGTCATACTAGGTGTTTTGTATAAGAAAGGAGTAGATCAAGTACTCGCTAGGTGTGTTTCCAAAGTTCAACAATCTTGAATATTGTAGAAACTTAGCACATTCACGAATTTCAGGAGGACATCATTTTTCTAGGGAGATTATAAGCAGAAAGATCATATAGGTGAGGCTTTCATGGCCAAATTTTCAAAGGATGCACATTAGCATGCAAAAGCTTGTATGCATGCTTGAAGGAGTTAACCATGGTCCTCAACACATAGGATGTAAGAACACCAAATTTTACCTCTAACACCATTTCAAAAATGGTGAGCACCGAATATTCTAGCAAGGCTCTCTCCAAGATGAAGGACGTCTTGTCAAGGATGAAGGATATACTCTCAAAGATGGAGGATTCTCTCGCAAGGATAAGGGAGAACCTTTGAGGGTTCTCGCAAGAAAAGTGTGGGGTGCAATGTAATTCATTTTATAAGAGCATCAGGCTCCCTCCTGTGCAAGTTATAAAGTCTAAACCTCCGAGGGCTCTCACAAGAAAAGTACGGAGTGCAATGTAATTCAATTTATAAGAGCATCAGGCTCCCTCCTATGTAAGTTATAAAGTCTAAACAGACATGGGTGAAGGGATAAGGCGACTAGAAGGGAATGGAGAAAGAGAACCTTGGCAAGATGCTCGATCATGTAAAAAAGGAGATGGGTGCCCAAGGGATTTAGAGTTTTGTATACAAACTCAAAAAGTGAATGAAAAGCTCATTCTTTTGGTGTGAGGCAAAAGTGATCTCTTCTTCTTATCTTCTTCTCTCCTTCTTGCTTGTTGTATGTGCTTGAGAGAGGGAGTGTGAGGGAGTGAGTGTGAGAGGGTGAGGGATCATGGAGAAGAATCTCTCCATCATCTCCTCTCTTCTTCTTATTCTTATTCTTATTCTTATTCTCTTCTCTTCTCTTCTCTTCTCAAATTGTGGATACTTGAGCTTGCATCTCAAATTGTGGAGCTATCAGCTTGCTTGAGGGGGAGGCTTCTCATTCAAGCATCAAGGTAAGCTCACTACACCCCCGTAGAATTGAAGGTGTGTTGACTAGGTGAGAGATAGCCATTTATGCTCACTTGAAATGCTTGAAGTAATAAGCGGTCCATGGATCTTGGCGGTTGAGCATGAGCTCCCACTACTATTTGGTTTCATTGTTGGGACAAATGGAGTCAAGCTTGAGCACTTGTGTACCTCAAATTGAGTGTCGAAGTAGGGTTACATCTCCAAACCAGTGCTTGAGATAGGCAGGAGATTTGGGCTTTTTAATATTCAAAACAAGTATTTAGGGTTTTTGATGAGTAGATAAGTAGGAGGAATCATTTCAGTATTTGTGTTTTAATTTTTTTTTTCATTAAAGTAGGATAGGAGAAAGAAATAGAAGCAAAAATCTTTAGGGTTTTTATTGTAAAACAGGTCAAAACAGGGCAAAATCAAGGAAAAAATGGGCTTGCACTCCATTGATAAGGCTTGAGCACTATAACAAGATAGCACTTGGGCGTTAGGACAAGGGTTTAAGACCCAAGGAAGGGGGTGGAAGGCTCAATATCAGTTTCTGCAGTAGAGAGAGAGAGAGAGAGAGAGAGAGAGAGAGAGAGAGAGAGAGAGAGAGAGAGAGTGTGTGTGTGTGTGTGTGTGTGTGTGTGTGTGTGAGTGAGAGAGAGAGAGAGAGAGAGACTTGGAGCTTAGGGTGAATCAATTGGTTGCCATAGGAGTTTTCTGTGCTGCATATCAGCTACATAGAACCCTCCCTATGTATGCATTCTTGCATTCTGGAGCTCCTTACTTGTAGGTGTAGCCAAAATTGTGGCCACGATTCAAATTTTTATTGCTGTTGTTTGCATGCCGGTGGAATCGGACATGGTCCACAGGGGTCCAATTCCCAAAATCGGACACTCGATGTCTGATTCTTGGAATTCAAACATTCGGACTAACTTGACTTGTCCAATTGCATCCGATCTTGAAAATTAGACTATCCCTTGCTTGTCCGACCAGACATTCACCCTGTCCGATTGGGACGATCAGACTCATTAGAATCAAACTCAAACACTTGGCCATCAGCCACTCGGAGAGATGAAAATTGGACCTAGTCAAAATCAAATGCTTGGCACTCAGACATACTAGAATCAGATACTCTGAAATTAGACATCTAAAATTGGACGTTTGACTCTGAGAATCAAACATTGTAAAATAAAACACTATGAAATTAGATACTATCAAATTGGACCAAAATTCTAATAGGAGAGACTGGCAAATCTAGCACATCTCGGGTGAGGTAGAACACTTCCCACAATTGGGGAAGGCTTCAAAGCCTTATAGACAAAATTGACCCTAGAAATTGTAGTCAGACGGCTAGACACGACTGCTAATAGTCACGATAGCTTTTAGTCCCTATTAGAGGTGTGAGATTGACCCATTGACCCCCATTTGTCCCTAATCAAGCTGAACAATGTAGCACAGACCCTAGAGACGAGAGAGAGTGGCCAATGAGACTGAGTGTAAAGCCCTATGCAGTCAAGAACTTAGACTGGAGTGCAGAAGTTACACTTGTTATCTTGCATTTGCACCCACATTGTTTCAATACTTGAAGTGCACTTGGAAAAAATTAAAAGCCTGATCTTACACAATGCATAAAAAGAGCAACACACATGCACTGAGTGAACTAAAATTAATGGTTTGCTATCAATAAAAAGGAACACACTCAGACCTAATTAACAGAACAAATCCACCAATAGGAGGTGACACTCAAACCTAGATAGGGGATCAAGCAACCTCGATCGGTAGGGCTAAGTGACAAACAGGCCAGACCCATTGAGGGAACAACACCATTGGGAGTGCAATGCTACCCAATGACCTGATCAACTCATCGATAACTTGGTGGAGCAAGAAACCTTAGACATGGTAGAACTTGGTGTAAACCACAAAAACGAGGAGCTTGATCTAAGAGATTTTCTAGTCGAAATCTAGTAGATGGTGAATGCATACGACACACAAACCAGGGCAGACCACCATGGCAGGCCATCAAAAGACATCATAGCGGACCTTGAAGAGGAAATAAAATTGGCGTAGAAAGTCTTGCAAGGCATAACAGCACACAACCAGCAACAACAAGTTAGGAGATTGTGGTAGGACATAGAAATACAAGAAGTAGCCCTAGCAAATATAAATTAAATAGGACTAAATGTAGAAAGTGAGAGAGTGCTAGAGGTAGACTTAACGTTGTGAGCAAACTTCTCATGAAGTGACTAATAGACAACATATTGATAGTCTAGCAAAGAGCTATAGTGCAGCTAGCAACATCGTTGGTGGTAGGATCGGGAGTTAACCAAGGCTCCAAGAGCCAATTCAGAATCCCTATAGTTGCAAAATAACTAGACAAGTACCAGGCAGTCGAGCAATGACCCATATAGTTCTATAGAGCAATTGGAGCATGTCTGCGAGGTTAACAGCCTCACAGATCTTGCCCAATGCTTGCAATCTTTTGGTCTATGTTTAGGCAATAAGGAAGAATATGGTACACCAGTTTGGACAATGTTGAATGCAATGACTTTAACATTCTCAAGAGTCTCTTCATCAAGAGGTTCTCTAAGGTGGGATACTCTGACAAGCTCATAATTTGATTGATGAATGTCAAGCAGAAGGACAAGGAGGATATCCGAGACTACATCACCCATGTGCAAAGTCTTTTCAAGAGAATCCCAGCCTACAGAGAGACCTAATGAGCGAGCGGTCTCCACTATGTTCATAAGTGGAATCCAAAGTGAAGAGCTTTACAAGGCCTTGGTGAGCAACTCAACCTTGCAAAGGGATGTGCTAGCTAGGGTCTTCGAAGAAGCCATACAAATGGATGATCTGCTTAAAGAGAGGAGCTTAAAACCCACAACCCGAGACATCACTGCTCCTGGAACCTCAGGAACAACTCTGATTGCTAGTGACAAATCAATCCAAGGCACCCAAGATAAAGGAAAGAATATCATTGCCAGGTCCTAGCTACCTGGATACAACCTCAATAAAAAAGAAAAGTCATAGATAAAGAAAGAAAAGAAGTGAGGAAAAGGTCACGTTGAAAACTTAGAGTGTAATGACACTACTTGTCAGAAAGAAAGTTACAGACACATGCCGAAACATCTGTCCCAAAGACGACAAAGACGATTGAAAAAGGAAGTGCTAAGGTAGGGGAGTACCCCAACTCGAAGTGCCAACTCGAAGCCATAGAAAAGATCAAGGAGTGGGTAAGAGAAGCCCATGAACACCTAAAGGATGTTGAGCCCATCTTGGAGGATGAGATTGATGATCTCTCTAGCATGAGCATACCAATGTCTCCCACATAGCCGAGAGGCATGTTTGCACCTCAAATTTTTCCGGCCTAGACAGAGCTTAAATGCCACGGGCCAGGAAACCAATCAAGACTATGGCCAAGATGCATAGAATTAGGGGAGAAGCACGCGACTATAACTGTCTTCTCACAAATGTCGGTAACCACCCTTGTAACCTTGAGCTTAGGAGACATGCTTAGGTAGAAATCCATGCTATTGCAAGAACTAAAGTAGTGGGTGGAAGGATCAAGGGAGCGACCAAGCTGCAGTCAACTTGTAAGGCTATAGTGCAGTAATGCAAATATTGAGCTTGACACTGCACTTAGTTTCCAAATCATTGCATATTAATGCTTTTTGGAAAGGCACCAAAATGCACGTGGTCTTACCAGTCCTAGCCCTAGGTGACACCACAAGGAAAGGGACTGTAGACATGAGGGTAGGAGTCAGTGTACTCACCCATGTAGTACTCTAGGCTGGGGGTAACTTGCATGTTGAGGATGCCAGGTTTAATGTCACACTGGCTAATAGAACGAAAGTGAAGCCATCTGGAGTGCTAAGAAATTGGCCATTGAAGATTGCAAGAGTCCGGTTCTCTGTGGACTTTATAGTCATGAAAAGACTGGACTACGATATCCTATTAGGCCGACCCTAGATGCACAACGCATGAGTCATAGAAGACCGAGGTAATGGTCTGATCTTCCTAGGCAATCGAATGGAAGTGGTAAGAGTGGAGATGGATACTTGGAAAACTACACTAGTTGACCTAGACACCATCTCAACTATGCTCAAGAGCAATGCTCAGGCTAGGAAATATTACAGGTCATTGACTAAGTATATCCCTTGCCCAAAGGATGAGCAAGATTTGATGCATGTGTTAGCCACAATCGATCTACCATTCTTAGACAACGAGGAATATGAGCAAGCTGATAAGGCATTCAGTAACTCAAAGACACACCCTCATTGCCAATCTATATGATGGCTAGGAGTTCACATGGGCAACCTACCTCTGTCACGTTTCACATCCCTAACAAAAAATGAGACCTCTACGAGATCTTAGAGCACCTAATAGACAAATTAACTGGTAACTCAACCTCAAATATTAAGTTGCTGAAGGATATATTGGATGAACCCATGGACCAAGGTGCATGACTTAAACTTGATATACAATTGGGCCTTAACCACTGACGACAAGGAACTGCATGTGGGAAATGACAAGTACATTAGGAGAAATATGGACTCTCTTTTTTGCCCCTTAAGGGGTTTCTCTCACCTCTCTCTCTCTAAAAAGAGATTCCAAAATAATATTATAAAAAGAGATCTTCTACAATCAAGCAAATCTCGTTTTTGTGTTTTCAATAGATTTCACCTATTATTTTATTCCCAAACTGCAGGATAAGGTCACTTTTTCTCAAAATCCTCATAACTAAAAAAATACAATTCTATTTTTTCTAAAAACGCAGCCAATCATTCTTTAATGCCCTCATGACTCTTTAATGCCCTCTTTAGTGCCCTCATGACTTTTCAATCATTCTCATTCTCGCTTCTTAAAAGGGCGGAAGTTAAAAAACGATATAAAATGACGTACACATCATATTTTAAGATTATTTTTTACCCAGAGACACCTTTTTGACTCGAGAGTTTCCTTGTAAATTTTCATCTTTTTTGGACAAGTATATACCTATTTCTGGGCATTTTTTCATTCCCTCAGAAAGCTCTAGTTTTGTCCCAAATTTTGTGCATTCTTCTCTTTCCCTCCAGAATATGGTTTCTTGCATACGAGTTCTTCTGAAGCAACATTGAGGAGTAGTTTTGATACCATTTGTTGAAATCAAAGAATCTCTATCTACAACACACTCTACCCTGCTACAAGCCATCTTCCTCTTCAGAAATATGCAGTAAGAAATCTCTGTCTTCAACAGTCTATACTACAAGCAATCCAGTGATAATGGAGGTATCTTTATTTTTTAAATCTTTGTGATGTTATCATTCTTCACAGTTGTTGTTCAGTCCTTAAGCATCAATTCATAGAGAGAGAGAGAGGGGGGGAGAGAGAGAGGGGGGGAGAGAGAGAGAGAGGAGGGGAGAAGGGGGGACAGAGAGGAATGTGTGAGATGAACAAAGAAAATAAGTGATAGAGTGACAGATAGTAAATTAGGGTAGAAGATAAGATGATGTTATTGTTTTCCACTAGCCAAGCTTCAGTATGAATGTGTTTAGGGTTTCCTTGATGAATTTTTGTTGAGAGAGAGAGAGAGAGAAAGAGAGAGAGAGAGAGAGAGAGAGAATATTTTGGATAGAACAGAAGATAAGATTTGATGCTAATTAGAGGTAGATTAAAAGCCAAGATTACAGGCTGATTAGGGGTTGATTAGGGTCTATCAAGACTGAAAGCAAGAGAAAGAGACAAGAACCAACTGGGTTTTTAAAAAAACACAGATATAGTGAATCAAAGGGGTGTAGTTATGCGATTTGAATGTTAATCCAAGTTAACATTTGCATACTTTTTTTTTTGCAGAATGCAAGTGCAGGATGTACCAAGAGAAAGAGAGATATTCACTTTCAATTGGAGGATGAATATGCACCAATGTTCAAAAGAACTGTGGAAAGAGATGATGCAATAAGATGCAGGATGCAACAAGAAAGAAATGCAGGGAAAAAAAATGTGGACCTTTGGGTTGATGGGTGCATTTATCCACCCGATCCACTCACTCGAAGGCCACCACAATTTGAAGGGCTTACATCATTTGTAAAGTTTGCTTGTGAAGGCAATGAAGGATTGTATGGATACACATGCAGACTTGTCACACAAGGATTAGCAGGGGCTCATCAAACCTTGACAAATATGCAGACAAGATTACAAGGGAATATGCAGTCTTTGATGGAAAAGGATAGATTATTGGCTGATAAGGATAGAGAGAACCAGAACCTATAACAAGCAATGTCTGTCATTGAAGATGCTATGCATGCTACACACGTGCAAAATATGGAGTTACAGTCTAAAGTCAATGACTTGGAGAAGGAGAATCGAAACATAGAGAGGAAGCTCACAAAAACTTTGGAGATTGGGCCCACTTTAAAAATCAAAGAGGCACGTCGGCGCATTCGATCCGTTAAACCAATTGGCCAATTAGCCAAAGGAAGTGGACAATATCATAGACGGATATATGCTCAATCTACTACAATGAGAAATATGTTTCCTCATGCAGAGAATGATACTATTGCCAAAGTCCTTAGCAAGAATATGGTCAAAAATGCATTGGAAAATCGTAAATTCAGGGACATTGTGGATGGTGTTGCTAGTGAACGTCTTAGGGATGTGAGCAACTTGTTTACTGCTACAGATGCTCAGGGATTATGTGACAAGGTGGGAATGAGTTCTGAGTCATATAGTATGCTCTATCAACAATTGGATACAGGTTTTAAGCAAGTCTTCAATACTAAGCGAGTAATGCCTCTGCCAAAACCATTTCACGTGAAGAAGGCTCGAAAACAACTAAATGAGAAAGTTTTAGAACTAATTGGTGAGCCTACGCATCTGGAACACACACACATATTGAAGTATGGTTCCAAAGAAGCTGCCTTTGTATTGAATGCATCCAACAACTTTGTATTGGATATATGTAGGGTTCAAATTGCTATGGTCAAGTTTTACAATATGTCTATGGAAGAATGTAGAGGCAAGCTTAAGTTTGTCCTTAAACTTGATGAGAGTGAGATTATCAAGGGGCAAAAACTTGAGCGTGTGAGTATAACACTTAGGAATCGAGCATTGGATCCCAACATCGATGAAAAACATCCTTTATACTTCAGTGTACAATCGGAGAATGAAATATGGTGGCTTGCAGCATTTGAAGTACCAAAGGAGGACCATGAAGTACTTAAAGTTTTTTTTAACCTCACTAATATACCCAGTGTTATTCAACAGCAAAATAATGGAGCAGTTTTACACGTTGAGGGGTTTGGGGACTATCAACTTGAATGGCATCTTGCAGGTGATTTAAAAACATTGAAGTGTATGTTTGGTTTATCAAATGCAGCAAATGAAAAATTTCCGTGCATATACTGCATGCAAACTAGGAAGAAAGGGAAAGATGGAAAGAAAGAATGGCTTGCCAAGGCAGGACAACAGGGTGCTTCGACACGTGATCAGAAAGTCATGAGAAATGGAATGCTAATTTCAGTGGATCCAAACTGGCGCCCTATTTTGGAAATACCACTAACAAGGGTTCACTTTTGCACATTGCATTGTTTGGTTAGAATAATTGAGAAGCTAGTACATGAATATATATGCTTTGCATACAAGATGCAGCCCGTGTCAGAATCTGATGCTACATGCAAGAAGGTAGAACAAGTTCTCTCTGAAGTTGGATTGCACGGAGGCCAAGTAGAAATAAAAAAGGACAAGAAAAAATCGGGGAAGAGTGGAAATGTTCCTTGTAAACCATGCTTTGGCGGACCCAAGGCTAGGAAGTTTTTATCTCCACCTCGAGATGAGGAAGGCAATATACTAGTAAAACAACCAGAGAAGTACGAAGCATGGAAAAAGTTGCACCTTGCTGTTTCAGATTGGAGCAATGGGGGACGAACGAGGATTGCGAAGGCAGAAGTATGGATACACCTAGATAGATTAGCAGCTCTCTTACAGAAGTTGGGGTTTATGGATGGTGATGCCAATGCATTTAAAGAGACAGCTGCTAAATTTCATAAGTCCATGGTGGAGGCATGGACTACAAATAGCATAACACACTACATGGTCAGTATTATCACCATTGCAAAAAAAAATCATCATTTCGAATTACTTTGTGTTTCTAATCTCTTTTCTTGTGCAGCACATACTTGAAGCACATGGTCCATACTTTGCAGATCAAGGAAGTTTGGCAATATGGTCAACTCAAGGCATGGAAAGATCTCACTGGCAAGCTCGCTGTGCTTTTCAAAAGGCAACTGATCATGGAGGTGGCATCAATGATTCCAATTCTATGAGGCAATTATTCCAATGGTGGTATAGGAGACTAGAGATACGATACGAGGAAAAAGAAAAGAAGTCCAAAACATCTCAAGCAGAATCTATAAGTAGGGCAATATATGAAGTGAGAAAAGCAAGATATGAAAACAGCACAGCTAGACAATGGCACGCAGAATGGTTGGCAACCCAAGAGAGAGATGGCAAAAAATGGAGACCTAGATAAAGATAATAATTTTGATGCATTTAGAGTCCACAAGAGAGCACAAGTCCCAAGGATATGACACATCAATACTCATATCTCTAACATGAGATGTCGTATAAATTTTCTTTAAAATTTCAAAGGTTTGTCACTATATTTTTCAAAGTCGATTTCGAACTTTGTTTTTTAATTATGAAAAGTCGATTTTGAAATCCTAAGACAAAGATATGAAAATTCTAAACATTGGAACATTCATTGGCCTAGAGAGAGAGGGGGGGCATGAGGGGGGTGTTAGGAGATAGAGAGAGGTAGGGATGGGGTGGAGAAATGAAATGAAATGATAAATTTAAAATTCATTTACACCACAGTAAGTTTGAAAGTTTCGTATTTAAGTCGTCTCTCCTTTCATTTTTTCCCATTGCTCTCCACTCTACCCTCCACCTTTCTATCGTGCATCATCACAGCCATGGCACGTTCCAAGCTTCCTATCAAAAAGGCGCCTGCGAGAGCAAGAGCTCAACACTTTTCCGAATCTAGTGAGCGTACTGTGAGTGACAAAGATCCCCTGGTGACCGATAACGGTGGCCCTACTGCAGCCAATAATGGTGGCGCTACTGTGGCCAACAATGGTGGCCCTAGTATGGTCGATAATGATGGTTCGCCATTGTCCAGAAATGGTGGTCCACATGCTCCAGCTGCTCCACCTCCCACTACTGCTCCAGCTCGTAATACACGCCCTCCAACACATAAAAAGCGAAGATGGAGACCAGGCACAGCTGCGCTACGCGAGATAAGGAAATTCCAGAAGAGTGCCGACTTGATTATTCCTAAGGCACCATTCTCCAGGTTGGTGCGAGAAATACTGCAAGATCTATAGTCGGGGCATCATCACAAGTTCTTTTCGAGGAACCAGGCAAGGAATGTGGGGCGATGGTGGTCAAGCCAAGCCTTGCTTGCTCTCCAAGAAGCAGTTGAAAGCTACTTGATTGATCTAATGAGTGATGGTCAACTTTTAGCCATTCATGCCCGACGTATCACTATTAAGCCCATAGATCTGGTTCTTGTTCGCAGGATCCGCAATAACAAGGATGCATTTAATCTTAATGTCAACAATATGCTTTGAGAAGCTACCTTGTAATTGGATCTATGTTTTTAGCTCAGGTTTGGTTGTAGATTGTAAGGAGCTTAGTTTTGGGTTATCTTTCCAGTAGACCTTCAAGTATTTGATAGTAGTGGCCTGCAAAATGGAGCTAAATTTTCCCTAGCTCTAGTTGTACTTGGTGCGATGCACTATCTACCGTATATTTCATAGTTTCGCAATGCTAAATCCAATATGTGATATTCTATTTTGACCATGTTTCGCATTGTGTGAATTTTCAAGTTTCCAATTTTGTAAGTAGTTTTGTTGAGGATAAATTCAATGTGCAACCACGTACACGTCGATGATCAGTTGTACATGGGCCGATGCACTATATCCTTACTATATTTAGTGGTTTGGCAACAGTATATCCGATGCGATATTCCATTTTACCCATGATTTATCTTTTGTCAATTTTTAAGTTTCCAATGTTTCGCATTGCGAGGTTGACAATACATTTAATCTGCAGTTGCGCACACTCATTATCAATACATTTAATCTACAGTTGCGAGGTTGGCAATACATTATCAGTGCAGTATAATGCAGTTAATGCATTTTCAAAAAAAGATTGAACCGTCAAATTTATAAATCGGAATCTAGTGAAACTTCACCCTCATGCTGGGCATTAGAAAAACTCATTTATATTAAAAATTTGGCCCCATCAGAAGCCTCTGGGTCACCTGTCCGGAGGCTCGCGTCTGGGGCCCTGAATCTGGGGATTCAGGGCCCCAGACGCGAGCCTCCCAGATTCAGGGCCCCAGACGCGAGCCTCCGGACAGGCCAGATTCAGGGCCCCAGACGCGAGCCTCCGGAGAGGTGACCCAGAGGCTTCTGATGGGGCCAAAAAAATTTTGGGTGGTTGATGTGTCCTTGAGGAGCCTACAGGTAAAATTTCATGTGAATCGGAGCACTGGTGATATTTTTCCTAAGCGTGGATTCATTAATTGAAATTTTAGGGTTTTTGAAAAGTTTGGCTATAAGTTTAAAGTTTCACCTCATTTTACACATTTCACTTTTGAGTTCTGAGTTCTCTCTCCTAGAAGACATGGTACGCACCAAGCAAGCGGCCCGGAGATACCCCCTGGAAATTCCATACGGCAGCCACGTCCTCCAACTCCACCACCACCACCACCACGCCAGCATCGCAAGCGTCGATGGAAGCCAGGCACAGTGGCTCTTCGCGAGATCCGCCACTACCAGAAGACCACTCACCTCCTGATATCGAAGGCTCCATTCCAGAAGTTGGTGCGGGAGATCATGGAGGGCATACTGATCAGGAACAACAGGAACCAGTTTCCAGATACATCACGCGCAAAACAACCGGATCGCTGGACTGCCCAGGCCCTCCTCACACTACAAGAAGCTGCTGAAGCCTACCTCATCAACTTATTTGGAGACTCAGTCTATGCAGCGGTGCATGCAAGGAGGGTCACTGTCACCGATAGGGATCTGCGGATAGTCAGGTTCTTTCGGCGATGGAAAGATAGTCCTCGCGGAGGTCAGCAAGGATAGAGGTGTACAAACTCAAAAGCACATGGAATGTAGCTTCTGAAGACATTTTGTAAAGCCTTGGTTGTAATGGACCCCATGTAAAATTGTTATTAATACAAATACAAAGTTTTTGGCGCGTCTTATTTTTGTTTAGTCGCTTGATATTTATTTTATTTACATCGTTGAGTTATCGTTACATGCGTTCGAACAAATACATGTTGCGCACGAATTCGATAAAGCACTGTGTATTAAATTTAGGGTACGAATCGTGTTACGTATAAATTCGACAAATAAACGTAACATTCAAGTAAAAAAAACAGTAAATGACACGTATCACAAACTACATTGCACCCGAATCCAACAAACATCAGTTTTCATTACTTGAAGAGAAGATTACAAAGTGCAGTACATCAGTGATGCGATATCAGTAGGCAATAAGTACATCTATTCTCTCCTAGGCTTCTTGGAGCTAGGCTCCCCATGGTCAGAGCTATTCTTGATCATAGGCAACAATACATTTTGCCCCAATAGTTCCTGTCTAATGACAGTGGGGTCTTCAACACTGGCAACCATGCCACGGGCCACCATGGAGAAAAGTGGGCCAGACCTAGTACTCATGAATAAGTAGAGAAGCTTCGAACGTCGAAGCAACACTACTTTCTCCAGGCTGGAGTTGGTCGGGATGGTCTTGAAGGGCCCAGCCTTTGTTACTGCCCTCAACTTGAAGAAGTTCTCTGCAAAAGCAGGGGAGCATGTCTTATGAAATACAATAATGTCGTTGACAAGCTGCTCAACGTACTCCTTCAATGCCGAGTCTTGCACCCTTCCTTGGCTACCAGATCGGCCACCCTGCCTAGATGAAAACTCATCTATATAGACAATCTCCTGCAACACACAAGTGCAGTATCAGGCTCACTATGCATGGAGTGTGCTGAAGATATATAAATCATATTCATATGAAACTTAACCAGTAGGGCCTCTAGGGCATCGGGAGCACACACATGTGTTTTTGTCGGGATCGGGCCCCCAGATGTGCCCTGGCCGGAGGCTCGCGTCTGGGGCCCTGAATCGGGCCCCCAGATGTGCCCTGGCCGGAGGCTCCGTCTGGGGGCCTAAATCTGCAGATTCAGGCCCCCAGACGCGAGCCTCCTGGCAGATTCAGGCCCCCAGACGCGAGCCTCCGGCCAGGGCACATTTGGGGGCCCGATCCCGACAAAAACACATGTGTGTGCTCCCGATGCCCTAGAGGCCCTACTGGTTAAGTTTCATATGAATATGATTTATATATCTTCAGTACACTCCATGCAGATTCAGGCCCCCAGACGCGAGCCTCCGGCCAGGGCACATCTGGGGGCTCGATCCCGACAAAAACACATGTGTGTGCTCCCGATGCCCTAGAGGCCCTACTGGTTAAGTTTCATATGAAACCGAGAACATTACCTTCTCTGCATCATCTATCTGTCGCTGTAATGGAGCATCCAGGTCTGCTCCTGCCACTGGGCTGCCCTCGTCTCTCTCCTGGGTAGGCACTGCATAGTCGAGTCGAGGACCAAAAAGGCTTTCCTGCAACCGCTCGAACTCCTCATCAGAGATCTGATACTGTGGCGCCGCATCCTCAATCTGCTCGTGGATGCTCACAATGGCAGAGATGTCATCGATGCTCGTGCCATCATAACGAGCCACCTCATAACATGTGGTGGGGCATCCTGTAAATCAAAATCTATGAAATCACTAGGTGCATCACGCACCATGATACAATATAGTTCTTCTTCCCTAAGCTCCAACAACTCTAGCATATCCTGCATGAGTAGATATTCCACCCCCTCGATGGTGATAGCATGGAGAGAAGAGAGGGGTGGCTCTTCGCTCGTGGGCATCTCATCAGGGCAGGGAGGTGGGTGCACAATAGCCAAGCTCTGTGCTGCCTCAACACTCAGATCGAGAGTGATCTCCTCAGGCTCCCTCTCAAAGTACTATAATAGTGGCGGAGAGGGTGCATCGATGTCCTCGTCACTGTCCTCTTGCACCTCAGTGCACATAACATATATGGCAAAGGCGGCATCCCTCTCAATGAGATCCATCATGACGTGGTCCTATGACGAGGTGGGCACTGCTCTAGCGCGGAGATGTTGCCCCACATGCACCAGGGCTTGACTTATCACCTTTGCATGGCTGGATCCGGCACACAAACTATACAAAAAATCCATGGGAACCCACCTGAGAGTGGAGTCGGGAATAGAGCAAGTGAGAGGGTTCACTGCATCACAAAACGATGCTAGTATACTAGAGTCAGGGTCTACAGCGGAAAGCGAGCTCTCTAGGTTCAAGGTCACGCAAAACCTAGGGTATATCTGGTCCCCTATGTGCGCGTAGTATGTGGAACTGATCCATGCAGCGAAGGCGGGAGTGGTAGCCATGGCACACAAAGAGAGAAGGAATGATAGCACAAGTGTATTGAAGTGGAGAATGAAAGTGAAAATGAGTTTGGAGTTATAGCTTTTATGTGTCTAGGGTTTTAAATAAAGGTTCTTTATAAATTTATTAACTCTAAAGTTTCAAATTAAAACTCTTACCTTAGTTTCTTTATTTCAGTACTTTAAAGTCACTGTTAAAATTACTCATACAGACAAACGCTTCGTTCTACATTATTATATCCTTGAATATGTTTGGGTCGCTGAGTATATTCAAGTCTAACGAGAGAAAATATATAATTTTTTAAAGAAAATAAATCTAAAAGGCCTTGAAATTCCCTTTGGATCCAATTTAATATTAAAATGTAAGAAACGAGCAGCAGAGATGCGCTACAATATATCATTGTGCAAAGACAATATTCTCTAGATTATAGACCTCTAACCTGCAATTTAATTATGATTTTTAACTGCACGATTGAGTAATTACAGTATGTATTATCGCACGCTTGGATCACAGTAAACTAAAATTTAAAGTACTCAGAAGTTCAAAAAAGGTATGTATTCGCTCTTTATAAAGTTTTTTTACAAGGATTCCACTATCTCAAGGATATGTGGAGAAGCACATTGTTTACATGTCATGGATTGCTCACTATGAGTCCTGACTTTTCTATTATCTAACTTGAAATAGAAGTTGTAGAGGGGCTCACTAGACATTAATTGGATTTCTTGTCTCAGAAAATAAATGGGCCAATGACTCTCTGCACTGACTACGAAAGGATTATGACCACTCCACAAGATTACCACATCTACGAGCATTGTATGTGTGTCATCTCGGATATCTTGATCCAAGCTGACCCACTCCCCTCGCAAAAGTCGCCATCTTCTATATCGAAAGCGAATGCACAGAGTTTGTCTAGCAATGAAATACCTGTAATAAAAACAAAAATAATGGTAAGTGATCAATGCGACTAACATAACAATTCATCTAAGCGAGACCTATGTCAATTAAATCAAGGTATGCAAAGTAGTAAAAAAGTTTTACCTGAATGTAATATCAGATTGGTTGACCCTACACTCAATCGTCTCATCAAAATGTGTTCTTTTGACTTTCCAAGACTCACCCAATAGCTGACTCATCCATTCCTCGGATGGACACTTGCATTGATAAGTAATCTTTGTTTTCTTCAAAACATCACATGAACCAAACAAATGTGCAAACAATGAGAATGGAATAAACCAATTAAGATGCACATCTTTGGAGCCTATGGTGGGTTTCATAGCACTATTTATGTCAGATTTTATCTTCGACTTGCAAGCTCCTGACAACTCCAAGCTACCAATGAACCATTCACCACTAGACAGTGGCGGCAATGGGACATACTGCAATCTCTGGCTTTCTACCACATACAATGAATTATAAAAAAAGATATTTTGAGTGGCAAGTTGACTTGTAGAGGTATTATCATAGATCAAAGAACCTATCTCTTCATGCCAAACATGTATCTTGCCGCTTAAACATTCCACATTCTGCCATTCATGCAAAGTCGATGGATATAGAGCTGTCAATCAAACAAGACTGAATTAGAATACTGCAAAGACTTTTAAAAACAACTCTGATACAAAAGAATAATCAATGATAAAATTTAACAACTTACTGTTTTGTTTATAATTTCCAATGTTGTTCTCGTCGTGTACAGAGATTTGTTTATGCGTATAAACATGTTGAATCAACACTTCTGTTACTGCACTTGTGCCATTAAACACTTTTCTGAACTCTAGAATTCTACCTTTCCAATGTTTGCTAGGGTTTGCAACATCCTTGCGCTTGACCTGGAAACTCCCTCGAGTACTTGGGTGCATCAAAATCCAATCCAACTTATAATACTTATCACAAATCCAATTACCGCCATTATCTTTCCTGTTGAAGACCTCCACTGCAAGTATGCTACTGATATTTTTCCTCCGTGAAGACATCTGTAACAACCAAATACAAAAGTTACCTATCAACATGTGTATAATTTGCAAATGTTCTCTCCAAATGAAATTAAATTTAAATGGATCAATTTAAAAAAGAAACATTGTACCTGTAATTTCTTTCACAAAGATCCCTAGATATGTTGAACAAGAAGTTGACTTATAGCAAGACCATTGTTCCTTCACTGACAGATTCCTGTAGTACAAAAACAAAAGAAATATTGGGTCAACGCATAAATATAACTTATATAGGCTTTGTCCAAATGCGTTGAAATTTAACCATGGAAGAGTAGTAAAAAATGGCAATATACCTGTGGCTTTCTCTGCAAAAAATCCCAAAGATGTTGTAGAAGTTGAGTTCTTAATAAATCATTGTTCTTCACCCTCGGAGATTCTTGGAGTAAAAAAACAAAGGAAAGCTCAGTATGCATGTAACTTGTATATATTTTGTCTAAACGATATAAAATTTAACAGTGGAGCAACAAAAAAACAAGACAATATACATGTAACTTTGTTTACAAAGAAACCCTAAGATGTTGAAGAAGAAGTTGAGTGTTCAAAATCCCAAAGATGTTGTAGAAGTTGAGTTCTTAATAAATCATTGTTCTTCACCCTCGAAGATTCTTGGAGTAAAAAAACAAAGGAAAGCTCAGTATGCATGTAACTTGTATACATTTTGTTTAAACGAGATAAAATCTAACAGTGGAGCAACAAAAAAACAAGACAATATACCTGTAACTTTGTTTACAGAGAAACCCTAAGATGTTGAAGAAGAAGTTGAGTATTCAAAATATCGCTATTATTGACTGTAAGAGACTCCTAGAGCATCAAATCAAAAGAAATTACATGTCAGAGAATGCACATAACTTGCACAGGTTTTCTCCAAACGAGATAAAACTTTACCATAGAACATCTATGGAAGAGAAAAATATACCTGTAGACTTTTGTGAAGAGAATCTTAGGGCTTTGGTAAAACAAGCTCTGCTCTCATAAAACAAATGAAACTCTCTCTGTGCTTGTGCAAAGCAAATGAAATTTTACAGGGTTACAGACAGGGCAAGAAACAGTGAGGCTGTAAAATTTCGTCAGGAAAAAAGAAGCGGGGAAAGAGATATGACAAATTTGAGTTCCGCCTAAAAAAGAGGGGGAAACTGAAAAGGGGAGAAAAGAAAAGTCAAACATAAAAAATAAGAAAATGAAAATTCGAGGCACAAACTTCCAAGAAGTGACAGCTTTGTACTCCCCTTTTCCCTTATTTTATTGCTGAGGGAAGATTTGGTCCAAGATATGGCTAGAAGATTCATGTTACATGAATCTGGAATCCCAGCTCTCTCATTGGTTAGGCCTATATTTGTTTATTCACTCCTTAAGGGGCAAAAAAGAGAGTCCATATTTCTCCTAATGAGTCAGATGATCAACGATGAGTACAAAGACTGTTGTTCCTCCAATGACAAGAGTGGAGAAGAGATCGACGCAATAGAGTATGACATGAGGGGGCATGAGATTGAATAAATACGATCAGACTCCAAACCACAGAAAAAGAGCCTCTTCGCAACTGTGCAAAGAGTCACGAAATGGGTTGCAATCGCACCTAGTTGGAGCACATAGGAGCTATTGATTATGAACGAGTAGGTCTTGCTCGACCAAGTGCCGCACCAATACTCAGAATGGAATCACCATTTGAGCTACGACCCCTTGGAGAGACTTCCTCTTCTAGCGAAGATAGAGAGTTTGACTCTGAGTCAAAGGTAAGCTCAGACAATGACCCTAAGATACCCTGACCACCTAAGACACAAAGTGCACCAAAGGAGACCTACCAGTTCACCTAAGGTGCCAAAGGTTGAAGGAGAAAAAGAGGAAACAGCCTAGGGATCCACAAGCCAAGGAGTAGAGGAAGCTGTAAGACTTGCCAAAATGATTCACCAAATTTAAGAAGGGCGAGAGGGTAGTGGCCTTGCTAGGGACCAAAAGATGAGGGAAAGCGAGCAAGCCTATAGGAGAACCTACCAAAGTCAAGGAATCCAATCTAGTTGAGGAAGGAGAGACACCCCGACTTGTTTTTATGGCCGACGACTTGACCAAGGAAGAGAAGGAAACTCTTATTTTCTCTCTTGCAAGAATACATAGACGTATTCGCCTAGTCCCTCAACGCGCTAAGAGGGGTAGATCCGAATGTAGTGACTCATAACATCCCAATGACATCCAATGCAACACCAATCAAGTAGCGATTGTATCCAATGAATCCCAAAGATGCTCATGCTATCAAGGAGGAAATCAATAAGCTATTGAGAGCAAGATTCATTTATGAGATTGAGCGCATAGACTAGGTGTTACCCATAGTGATTGTAATGAAGAAGAATGGAAAAATCAAAGTGTGCGTCAACTATAAGAAAGTCAACGTTTCCATAAAGAGAGACAATTATCCACTACCATACATTGAGCATATGCTTGAGAGGGTGGCTAGTAAAGAGGCCTATCATTTCTTGGACTGCTTCTTCAAATACAACCAAGTGCAAGTACATCCAGATGATAGGCACAAGACCGCCTTTGCTACTGAGTGGAGTGTCTTTGTATATGTAGTTACACCCTTTAGGGTGATGAACACACTAGCCACATTTCAAAGGCTCATGTGTGCCATTTTCAAAGACATGCTCAGGCAAGGGTTAGAGGTATTTGTCGATGATCTACGTGTCCACTCCACTTGGTAGGCACACTTGGGCAAGCAGTCTTTGATAGATGTAGTCGGTATCGTCTCTCATTGAACCCCTTGAAATGCCAATTCTGAGTGAAGCACAAATGCATCCTAGGGCCTATGTGTCAAAGAATGGCATTGCCATCAACTTCTCTAAGGTTAGGGCTATCCTCAATCTTCCACCACCAACCAACTATAAGGGAGTATAGTGCTTCCTCGGCCATACAGGGTTCTACCGACAATTTGTGTTAAACTGTGCATTAATCGGTAGGCCTCTATACAAATTGTTGGTGATGTTTGAATGGACTGAGGAATGCCAACGTGCATACAAAGAACTGAAGAAGGCTCTAACCATAGCACCAATCTTATGAGCCCCAGACTGGACCATAACCTTCCACGTTCATATTGATGCCTCAAAGTTTGCCATGGGGGTTGTGTTATGCCAGCCAGGTGAACACAATTTACACTATCTAGTGAGCTTTGCTAGCAGACAACTCACGGATGCTGAGATGAACTACTAAACCACGAAGAGGGAAGGGTTGGCCATGGTGTTTGTTGTGAAGAAATTTTGGCATTACCTTTTGGCTACACCCTTTGTCTTCTTTGTTGACCATCAAGCCTTGCTTTATCTTGTTAACAAACCTTGCACTACGGGATGCATTGCTCAATGGCTACTTCTACTTCTAGAGTTTGACTTCCCTGTGGTTGTATGCAAAGGGAAACACCACTACATAACCGACCATATGTCTTGCATACCCACGTAAGCAGAAGCCGCTAGACAGGGCATCATGGATGACTTGCCTGATGTACATCTGTTTAACCTATCTAGCAAAACGGACTTGTTTAGAGCTGACTTGATGCCATACAGGTAGAGGATGTAGTCCAAGTGCTAGAGCACAAACTACCTAAAAGACCTATCGAGAAGGCCCAACTTAGGCAACTCATCCTCAAAATACAACCCTGTCAGTTGATTGCAAGACAACTCTATAGGTTAGGGCACGACGACTTGCTACATAGATGTGTATGCGAATATGAGATGCATGGCGTACTTATAGAAGCACACAACGTAATTGCAAGAGGGCACTTCAGCAGAGTCATGACAGCTTGCAAGGTTTGACAGTCTCAACTATGGTGGCCTACCCTTTTTTGAGATGTAGCGTGATTTGTAAAGCATTGTGATGAGTGCCAATGGACCAAGGTACCCATTCGCAATGAAAAAATGGAGCTCCACCCAATCATTGTAAGAAAATCTTTTCAAAAATGGGACTTGACTTCATTGGACCGATTATCCTGCCGTACAATACTCACAGTCCAAGTATATCATCTCGCTATTGACTATCTTACAAAGTGGGTAGAAGCATGAGCCAGAAGGAGAAATGATGCTAGAACCATTGCTAAGTTCCTTTGGCAACAGGTGATCTCATGATTTGGCTAGCCCATTGAACTCATCAATGATTAAGGTACACACTTCATTAATGAAGTGATTGCTCACCTCCAATCAACATTTTAAATCATCCGTCGAAAATCATCACCCTACTACCCTTGAGAAAATGGTTAGGAGGCTAAGTCTACTAATAAGATCTTAGTAAATGTCTTGACCAAAGTGGTCTCTACCTCGTGTAGGACTAAGAAAACAAGCTCATGGCAACCTTATGGGCCTATTGAATAGCCTATAAAATAGTGATAGGATAGACTCCCTTCAAGTTAACCTACGGGATTGAAGCCATTTTACCTGTACAATTCCTTGTCCCAAGCTTGAGAATAGCCACCCAAGAGAGATGGGATGGAAAGGAGGCATGGACCAACTGCTTGATCAAGATGGAACACTAGAGACTCGACCTCTAGCTATCCATGCATTGATTTGCGAAAAGGCATGTCTCAAGAGTTGGTTTGACGAGCACATCAAGAAACGATAATTTGAACAAGGTGACTTAGTGTTGTTATACTCAATAAAAGGCCACAAATAGAAGATGAAGTTCAGGGGATTGGGACCTTTTTGAGTCCACACTATCGAGACCCTCGAGAGGGCATAGGCTTCTTCAATAGGAGTTGCATAAAGAAGTACTACCCTTCCACACACCCATTGTATGAGCTTCCCATGCTAGAGCCCCCTATGAAAGTCCGAGTCGCCACATTAACAGAAGTTGAGGAAGAAGATGAGGAGGCAGTGGCACCTGCATACCTACATATAACAGTCATTTCCCAATAGGCACATACCTTCAACACATTGATCAATGAGGGAGCTAATTTCAATATCTGAACTCATGATCATTAGACTCAAATTTGTTGTCCACAACTACAATCTACCAATGCCAAACTCGGCCCATTTGGGGGTCAATCGTAAGCCCTTCTAGGGAAGTGTAAAGTAGCAACCTCTATCGAGTTTGAAAGCATATCCATGATCTTTTATGTGTTGCCAAACAAAAAAGATGCTGGTCAAGAATCAATGTTAGGATGCTCATTTAAAAAGAAAGCACATTGTAATGTCAACTACGACTCACAAAGCATTCACCTAGCCATTGGCCATGTACGAATAGTCATGGCTTTCAGCAAGGGCGGCCACCGGTAGAGAAACCCGCCACCAAGTCTAAGGAGGGGGATCGAGACTTCTTACAACCTGCCATGCCGTACTGTTAGCACACCTTTGAGATCAAAGCTAAGGCCCCTAAACCATATTTTAAGTGGGTACCTAAACATCAAGGAATGTCGCCAAGGAGTAGGCAACCACAACCTCACAAGTCTAGGAACTCATACTTGAAACCAAAAAGGCAAAAAAGAAACTATAGGCACCGATGAATAATTAAGTTGCAATGGGTCCCCAAGGCATTATTACAAGTGCAAGGCTATTATGAGGGCAATTCTTGGATATGGGTACCTAAAGTTAAGTTGGCCAGCAGCACACTACTCGAACTCCACCCTCAAACCCACCAATGCAGAGCCACGCGACAGATCAGACACTAAGGCCATAAAAAGCTCAAGTTGTGAAACCTATAGAGTCCAACCCTATCCACCCCAACCCTCAACAAGTCCATCAATCAAAACCATAGCTTGATAAAGCCAATATAACCCCACCCAGCACTATTAGTGCTACCCAAGCCTCACAGACATCTTGTAGCACAAGGTTGGAATCCCCAACCAAGCCTAGCGCACACTGTGAAGCACACCAAAAACACAAAACACAAACCACACACTCTAAAGCAACCAAAAGCACAAACATCAACCACCGAGCTGTCGAAGTCTGGTCAACAAACCCCAACCTCCAGTGGGCCTCAAACTCTTACCTTGGCTGCATATTTAGCTGAAAATACAAGGGAGGACTTGGTCAATTGCCTTCAGTGTTTGGATGCCACATTTACTGCGTTGCTAAAAGCTATGACTGATTAGACCTAGGCCTCTTAGATGAACCTTTAGCAGTAGAGGTAGACATGCTACATTGCTCATGGAAAGAATTAGAATTTGTGTTCATCAAAGCGCCCTAGGCATCTGAGAATCTCATAAACACTGAGATTTCCAATGAAAAAGCACATAAGCAACGTCTCATCACATCTTATGCCAAGGGCATGTCTTTGCCATTGACTAGGAAATGGCAAGGCTGAAACAACTAGCTATTAACGACTCCTCCTTCTTACACCAACTGTATGCTCTCAGACTCCAATGGGAGGAAAAAGGTTACCAAATCATAACCAATGCCGAGCAAAGACATGCAATCAACACCTCCGAATATGACCCAACTTATATCGCCCCAACCTCCTATAGGGTGTTGACCACCATTCGCAAAAATGACCCCTCGAAGAGCACATCATGACTCACCCCTACTTGGATCTCATGTTGATCGAGGAGGAGCTACACATTGCCAGCCACAAATGGACTCCAAGGACTTCCTCACTTACCTCACCCACATAAGTGTCCGACGATTGTCAACATGGACCATTATGCTCAAATAGAGTACAATCCAACCTTCTACACTTGGATCATGCAAAACTGAAATACATAGACATGCGATGAATGGTCTCCACCCTTCAACCTCTAATCCTAGGAAGGATTTTTCTCATCTCTAAGGGGGAGGGTGTGAGAGATGTGAGGGATGAATGATAAAAGTGCAAACATAAAACCTCAATCTATGTCCAAAATACATAAAAATCAAATTATGATTGAGTAAAAGTGTTAGAAATCCTTATGAGAATGTTTGAAGAAAAATCCTCTTACAAATCTTTTCGCAATTTTTTTTTGAAGAATACTAATGGTGGGCTATGGCTTCATGACAAGCACCTACAATGATAGGGTAGGAGAAACTAGCAAGCTGCCGAGCAAGTGAAGTACAACCTTTCAGTGGAAACAAGGGCCTACATCCAATTCAAATTCATGCATGTCTTGAATTTGGAATACATAGTAATGGAAGAGCTAGCTATCAAGCAACTCATAAAGCAGTGTAAGCTACAAAAGTGCGTGGAAAAGGTGGGCCAAGCTGTTGATTATGAGAAATATGCAAAATTCCTCTGGACATTCAACAAGAACCGCGGAACTGTCACGTTGCACCAAGAGAATGATGCTTGCCAAGTGGGAATTGAGCTGAGCCCCGAGTTGGTGCAAAAGGCACTGGGCCTACCCAACAAAGTTTAAAGATAACCAAATATGTATACAACATGTTGGGAATGGAAAAGAAATGGTCCACACCAACAATGGCATTGTTTTAGCTGACATCCCATATCCAGAAGTCTAACTATATGCAAGAATGGTGCACGCCCTGTTTTCCAGCCAAAGGTACAATGCATTGATGAGCAAAATCAATTTGCCAATGCTGGAGAGCATTGCTATGCCAAGTCTTTCAATGAGGTGAACCTAAACGGCTTCATGAGGAAGACGATAGAAACATTGATGAAAGCACTAGGCATCGGTGGATAACTTGCAAGTGGAGAATCCTTGGCCTTCAAAGTTAGAAATTCATCACCATCAAAGGCCTCCACCATTGGGTCTGGAGGGGTCTTGGCAACTATCATTAGAGAAGCCTGAGGGGAAGCATGACAAGATGAGGAAGTTGGCAAGATGCTAGATAGGTCACCCCTATGTTAAGAACAAGAGCACTCTAGTGAAAGAACAGTGAGTGACAAGGAAGGAGAGTAGCAAGCACCATCTATCTGGTAAGCAGCCAAGAGGTCAAAGAAAAGAATCCCACAAAAGAAAGCCAAGAAAGAGAGCAAGAAGAAAGAGAAAGTGGATCTGCTAAGAGCACAAAGTGAGTCCAAGAGTGTCGAAGAAAGGAGAAAGAAAAGGGAAAAGGAGGAGACAAAAAGAATAGAAGAGGAATCTAGGAAGGCTGAAGAGGAAAGAAGGAGGAGAGTAGAGAGAGAGGTTGAGGAGCTAAGGAGAAAGGAAGAAGAAGACATAGCCCTTGCCATCTACCTCTCAATGGAGAAGCCTTCAAGGGAAGAAGAGCTGGTAGCCATGAGCCCCCACATAAAGGAACACCTTGGCACAAGCTCCCAAGCACCCAAAAATATGCCACCCCCAATAGCTGAGGGCAAAGGAAATGATCTAATTGGCCCCATCCCACCTACCCTAGTACCCGTGACCCTAGTCTTTGCACCCACCCAAGGCTCTTCTACCACAGTGGATGCCACAACCTTGTTCCCTCAGTGCAGTTTCTGGTTAATAAAGAAATAATTCAAGGTGGAAGTGGAGGAACCCCTATAACTAGAGAAAAAAGACTGGGAGCAGTGGATGCGGAGCCTAGAAAGGATCCCAAAAGGTAAAAAATAGAAGCATCTACGACCACTACCCCCACCGCTCTGCCATGTTTGCACACTATGATGAATATGTTCAGGAGCTCCAGTCACACAGTTGGAGAGGGCAAAAGAAGAAAAGAAAATTGCCGTTGCAAAGCTGGAGCCAAAAAAGAGGCCATGGCAACCTCCTAGCTAGAGAAAACACGCCAACTGGCAAGCCATTAGAAAGAAATAAGTGAGCTGAAAGAAAAACTCAAGGCTAAACAAAGAGAAGAGGATAAGTAGCAGAAGGGGGTTGAGGAAGAACATTAAGAACTGATAAGCCTGCAAAGGCAATGCAAACTCCTCATAGTGTAGAATGAAGAACTAATAGGGTGAATGGACAGGATCCAACAAGCCATGGATCAACTCGTAGCAATAGAAGCAACAAAAGCCCTAGAAGGGGAGAAGCATAGAAAACAAATGGATGAACTGATGGATAGGTTGATGATGAAAATGGAAGAACAAGGGAGGTGTGTGTGTGTGTGAGAGAGAGAGAGAGAGAGAGATTGAATGCTTAAAGAAGGAGAAGGAGATAATAATTGAAAATTAAAAAGCACAAGAATCGACCCTAGTGGCCCTAGTGCGAAGGCAGAATGAGAGGAGATGCAACAAAGGGCCGATAAATGGGTAACAAAGAGTGAAACTAGCGAGCCACTTGGCCCTTGCAAAGGGAAATAGAGTGTTAGCAGAAAGCAGGGCAGAGGCCACACAAATCACTTTGGAAGCCCAACAACATGCCTTCCTCAACACTCTCCTAGACACCACGCAATCTGAAGAGGAGGAGGCCATTGAATCATTAAGGAAAAAACTGAAAACCACTCACAGGGCCCTAAGACTAGGATTCTACAACCAAGCACAAGCAACAAGCACTGAGGAAGCAAGGCCACAAGAGCATAAAAGGCAGGAAATGTAGAGGCTAGTGGAATAGATAGGACCAAGCTTGGAAATGGAATAGCAAGAGGTGGAGCTAACCCCACAACCTCCTTCCCCTCGACCAAAGGAGAAACCATAGATAGATGCCCCTATTTCCAGGAAGGCTGTGCTAAAAAAGAAGCGAAAGAAAATGCTCGAGCTCTCCTGAAAAAGGCTGAACATGAAACCACTTGTGATGCCAGCATCGCCCATTTGGTCGAGAGAAGACTGCTTCTTCCTAGTAAATTATAATGCTGAAATCATATTATGGGAGCCAAGGGAGAACAATTGTGAGCCCTTTGACTTCAATTTCCAATTTTCCATTGCATTAAGCAGGGTAACATCACTCAAGATAGTTGAAGAGGTGATCGAAGTTGAAAGAAGATTGGGGAGATAAGTGGACCTCTAAGAGAGAGAAAAATCCTACCCAATGGGGAACAAAGGCTCCAGACTACTAGGAAAACAAAGTTTATGAAGTGCAAAGAACAGTAAAGGACTATGAATGCCAACCAAAGTGGAGGAGGCACATCTAGGAGGGTAACACTAATGCTTGGATGTCATTTTGCAACACCCTAACCTTTGAAAGAAACAAACCCACTTTCATGCCATATCCCAGAAGGGTAGGAGTGGATTACGACCCCAACAACCATGGTTGATATGACTTCCTTAGAATATACAATGTCAATGCCATAAATCCTAAAGAAGCCCTCACATGTACACTACAAGATCTACATGACTCCATAATCCACTTCCTCAACAAATTCACTTTATATCCAGACCCAACGGCCTTCCTAACTACATGTAATTACCTTACATTACTTAGAGTACTATTAAAAAAGGAGCCTACATCACAAGAGTATTGCCTACCACCACTCTTTTTTGATCCCAATGGCATAGATGGTTGCATGATGACTAGATTAATGATTTGAGCTACACTCCTCCCCTCTTTCCACTTAGACCTCTTGGAAGATATGAATGATAGCCACTTCACTCGCTGCAATCATCCATTTCTTTCCACCACTTCTCTCCAAGCATGAATGAACCTCAAAGGATATATGCAAAGCTGAAGATTCCTTAACAAATCTCTTAAGCCCCCAACCTCTCCCTCTCCTATCTCTGACGAGGAGGACTAGATCTTTGTTTAATTATACATTCATTTAAAAAAATAGATAAAAAAGGGGAGAAAATAAAAGAAGGAAAAAATAAAGAAAAGAGAGAGAAAAGAAAAGATTAAGAGCTCACTCGATGAAATCACAAGGGAAATGAATAGGGCTTAGGCCATAGTCATTGCACCTAGGGATCCTCAAGTTAGGAACATCCAGTGTCTTCGGTTGGCTAGCTCCATCCCTAACCCCCTAGCCCATTTTGATTCTCCATATCATGCTTAGGGCACATCACGTAGGCCACAACCATTGAACTTAGGGATCCTCAAGTTAGAAACGCTTGGTGGCTTCAAGCAGATGACTCTGTCCCTAACCCCCTAGCCCATTTTGATTCCCCACATCACACTCAGGGCACATTAAGGGTAGGAAATACCTAGAGAGGTCACCCTATCCTATGGTTAGATCTATCTCTCTAAACCACATTCATTGCACCACCCTTATGCACGAACTAGGTCCTCAATTGTAGGACAACACCCATGCCTACCTATAGTTCGAACCAACTCCCAGTTCCACTAGCATGAGCACAAAGCACCACATGCTAAGATAAATATACCCCTAGTTAGTGAACCTTCTTTTCTTTATAGGTACCTCCAAACAATGCAAGCCACCAACTTCGAAGGCCCCATCATCATTGACACATGTGACCACCTATCAACTCATTGAATCTTCAATAGTTTAAACCCACAAGTGCCATGGGACTAGCACTCATCTAGGAGGGGGGTAATGTTACAATATTACAAGACATGTCATGGAAAAGGATCACACAGCCAAAAGGAAGCAAAGAAAGACCAAGGAAGCCCAAGTCAAAAAGTGAATGAAGAAGCTCATTTTGCCTAGGCAAGAAAGGTGGAGGAGAAGGCAAGCTCAGAAAAAACATGGGAGATGACAGAATATTCTAGTAAAGTGCTCTCAAGGATGAAGGAAAACATTGAAGATTCTAGCAAGGTGCTCTCAAGGATGAAGGAGATCACCTAATATTCTAGCAAGGCTCTCTCCAAGATGAAGGATGTCCTATCAAGGATGAAGGAGATCCTCTCAAAGATGAAGGATTCTCTCTCAAGGATGAGGGAGAACCTCTGAGGGCTCTCGCAAGGAAAGTGTGGGGCATAATGTAATTTATTTTATAAGAGTGCCAGGCTCCCTCTTATGCAAGTTATAAAGTCGAAACATACATGGGTAAAGGGATAAGGTGACTAGAAGGGAATGGAGAAAGAGGACCTTGGAAATATGCTTGGTCATGTAAAAAAGGGGATGGGTGCCCAAGGGATTTAGGGTTTTGTATATAAACTCAAAAAGTGAATGAAAAGCTCATTATTTTGGTATGTGGAGAAAGTGATCCCTTCTTCTTATCTTCTTCTCTCCTTCTTTCTTACTTATGTGTGTTTAAGAGAGTGTGTGTGAGGGAGTGAGTGTGTGAGGGTGAGGGATCGTGGAGAAGAATCTCTTCATCATCTCCTCTCTTCTTCTTCTCGTCTCTTCTCTTGCATGTGGCTATGGAGAATGGAGCTCAAAGGAGGAGGCTTGAGGTTGCTTGAGCTTGCATCTCAAATTGTGGAGCTACTAGCTTGTACTTGAGGGAGGAGGCTACTCATTCGAGCATCAAGGTAAGCTCACTAACCCCCCCATAGGATTGAAGGTGCAGCGGCTAGGTGAGAGATAGCCATTTGTGCTCCCTTGAAATGCTTGAAGCAATAAGCGGTTTGTGGGTCTTGGTGGTTGAGTGTGAGCTCCCACTACATGCATGATGAGATTTATATGCAACAACCTAAGGACTTTGAGAAAAAACATAGGAAACACCTAGTGAAGTTGAGAAATATCCTTTATGGCCTTAAGCAAGCACCTAGGGAATGGTACCACAAGTTTATCGCTTTCATGCATTCAGAGGGATATACCCATAGTGATATGGATCCTTTTTTATACATAAATAAGGCCCATGATGATAGCCTTATGATTTTGGTACTCGTTGTGGATGATATGTTGATTGTCAGGAGAGCTCATGATAAGTTGGATCCCTTGAAAAGTTAGCTTAAGAAGAGATTTGGCATGAATGACATAGGATAGGTCTCACATATTCTTGGGATGCACATCACATGCAATTGCTCACTAAGGGGCTCCTTTACTTGTTATAGAAGGAGTATATCTAGAAGGATCTTGAGCAGTTTCATATGTAGGATGTTAAGTCTCTTGGCTATTCTTTATCTTCTCATGTGAAGATTAGTCAAGTAGGTTATCCATAGTTTGATATGTAGAAAGTCATGCTGGCTGAGATCCCTTATGCATTTTTAGTTGGCAATTTGATGTACGTTGTGATAGCCACTTGTCTTGACATAGCATTTGTAGTGGGAGTTGTGGCACACCATATGGCTACACTTGGCATGTGGCGGCATTGGGATGTTGTGAAGGGTATCATGAGATACATTAAGGGAAATGTAGTTATGTGTATATGTCATGGTGGCTAGGATATATGAGTCATTGGGTACACTGACTTTGATTATGCAAGACATGCAGAGACAACAAGAAGTCCACCTTTAGTTATGCCTTTACCTTTGTTAGTGATAATGTTTCTTGGATGTCTAGGGTGCAAAAATGTATGTCCCTATCTAGTACAAAGGCAGAGTATGTTGTAGCCACTGAGGCTTGCGAGGAGGTTGTCTCGTTAGGCTATCTAGTGGCAAACCTTGGTATTGCTAATGTGGTCCCTACACTACATCTAGATTCTATGAGCGCTATTTAGTCGGCCAAGAACATCGTCTTTCATATAAAGACAAAGCACATTGAGGTGCATTACCACTTTATCAAAGAGGCCATTAAGGACAAGTCCATTGAAATTGTCAAGATCTCAACTGACTAAAATCTTGTAGATCTATTCACTAAAAGTCTTCTAGAGGGGAGCACTTTACCTTTCTTTTAGGAAGATGATGGGCATTGGATGATATGGTGTCTTTCCTCATCTTATTGTACTCTATGCATATTTCTACTTTATCACTTTTTCTTATTCTCTCCTCACTAGAGGCACATTCACCTGTAAGTGGGAGGTTGTTGGAGGCACATGTGTCTATACTACTCGTATATACACTATACTAATAGTACTCGCACACTTGTACACTACAAGTGGCGGGTGCCCTTCACTCACTTCATTCTCTATTCTTTCAGTGAGATGAGTAATGAATAAGGGAAGGTTGGTCATGCATTGTGACTATTGGAGTTCCCACATATGGTGTCTGTCTCTCTCTTGCTCTCTTGCTCCATGTGCCATAGATCGCGTCTCCCTTGCTTTCACTTGCTCATGCTTCCACTTGGGCTTCTCCCTTCAATGGAAGGAAACCAAAATCAGTTGTATGAAAGATAGAGAAGTATGAAAAATCTCAAGACTCTCAAGCTTGAAAGTGGAGTTTGTAGCAAAAGAATAAGAGCAATATGATAATTTAGTTAGTCACTCACCTAAAACTAGTTTTGTGTTTTTCTATTCTATTTTGGATGCATCAAGTTTCAAGTAAGTGCTCACTCTATGATTGTATTATAAATCCATATTTATACATTTGTTGTTATTATAATTGATAAGGCCCTTCTTCATCGAGAGAGAATTATAGAGAGAGCAATGCAATTCTATATAGTAGAATCATTCCTCTTAAAGTTGTAAGGAACATATTGATGTATTGAGAAGAGGTTCAAAAAGGCTAAGGAAAAATAAGTTAAAAATTTCATGCAAAGATCTTGCTTGGACAAATAAGAAATCTAAAGCACCTTGATAAAGTGGAAATCAATAGATAAAGGTATACTTAACTCTTCAAAGTTATACAAGAGACATTGAAGAAGAAAAGGGTCAAGGGGTCCTTGCTATCAAAGCCATCTTCTAGGTAGCATTATTTAGCTTGAATATTGGTTTGTATGTGGATATCTCATTATTCAAGGTTTTATCAAATAATACCTATCTGTTTGAAAAAAAGACTTTTCGATTGAAAAGATTTAACAAAAATTAGTTTTATTAATAACCTTTTGATAAAAAATAGAAACATAAATGGCATCGAAAGAACTTGGACCATCCGAAGACATTTTAATTTCCAAATTGCCTCCTTCTAGCTCTTTATTGTTAGCTCACCACTTATCTTCAGCTTCCACATCATAGACAATTACTTTAATAATTATTTTCTTGCATTTTAAAAATTTTAGAGTACCAAATTTTTATTTTATAATTTAAAATTAAGGTTTTAAATTGTTAAATATTTTTATTGTGTTAGAGCTTTGTTTCACACTTCAAAAGTATCCTTCCAATACTTAATCCCCAATCATATGTGCATTAGAGGCTTGTTGTTTCACCCTCTAGAAATGTTTTATTAGGATTAGTGAGTTGTGTTATATTGTGTAAGAGGCTTATACTCACACTCACAACACAACTTTCAAACACATGATTTGTTTAAATTTGCTATTGCTAGTTTTCAAGGTTTGCAGTCACTACGATAGTAAGTTCGAGTAATAAAACTTCCATTTTTGTGCATGTTAGAGACTTGTGCTATGTTATATGTTATAAATACTCACACATGCACAATACAAATAATATGCTTAGTCATGGCCATTGGTAGCAGTTAAGATTTGCACTTATGTGTAATATAAATGGGAAATAAAATATTTGTTGCTTGGACCACTTAGTTCTTATTAGTAGTGCATACTTTCAAGGCTCTGTTCTTGTATGCATCGAGGCCTGCATGCCACTTCGAAATAGAATTGCATGAAAGTTAAAATAATCAAACTTTATACATGTTAAAGGCTTATCTCACTCTCAAGAGGGGTGATAGAGCAAGATCAAGGTCTCCACTTCGAACCATTTTTTTCTCCAAGACCTCTTTGTCACCTAGTAGTACCACAAGTAGTGCTACTGTTGCTTCAAAGTCTATCCCTACATCTATAGTAATGGCACAATAGCCACCTTTGATACTCACTCAGGTGGTTTAATTCTAGTAGGTACATCTACCCTACCCACTTTAGGGCATCCTTTGTCTGTATTTAATAAAGATACAAATGGGAATGCAAAATTGCATATTAAGGATTTCTTAGAGATAATGATGTCAAATTAATAAACAAGCACATCATATGTTCTTCAATATGCCCCTCTAAGAGGGAATGTAATCCAATGGTATTATTGCATGGCAAGTAACTCATTTACAAATATGCAAGGGTTTTACACTATTTTTCATAAGGAAATTTTTCGTAAAAGGATGGGAAATATTGGCTATGTGTCCTTACTGAGACTCATCTTAGGGGTTTAATGAAGTGTCAAACTGTATGCTCAAAAGCTACACAAGGTCTTTCAATACTTGGATATAACTATTCCATTGCCTCCTACCAATTAGACTTTACAATCCAACTCCACCTAAGTAATACTACACTTAATTATCTTGATGTAGAAAATTATAGTAAAGGGGGTAGAGTCCAGAATCCAAGCTACTTATGTGGTAAGAGGGAAACCTCTCTCAATTATTTGAATGGTATCAAATGCACTATTAACTAGTTATAATCCATTACTACAATTAATCTAGTTGCCACTAAATGTTCAAAAGAAGTCAAGAAAATCCTATGAACATGGTATGCTGTGGAGCTTGTATATGTGTCAATCTAGTGGGGATAGTGAATGGCGAGAACATGTGGAAAAACCCTACCCTAGGATGTTAAGCTTATGTGGATGACATTTTGATTGAAATTGAGATGGTAGACCAAGGTTCATCTATAAATATAATGAGCATGGATTTATTATTAGAGATGCTATGTCTACCTATTCAGAAGGATATCACTTGACAGATGATTTTTGATGCCGAGAAGTGCTTAAAATAGCCAAAATTTCCAAATTTCAGGGGAAAAATAGACTTAGTCAAAGGCAATGGTGGCAATCAGTACGATTTTAAGAGGCAATGCCCGCAAAAGGCTTAAAAGAACCCACTTGACGACATTTGATGAATTTTCATAATTTTTTGGCGTGTCAGATGGGACCCTGGGAGATGCCCGGTAGTGGAGGACTTCAAGACAGATGCCCAAGATTTTTCAGACTGCAATTTGGACACCGGACACGAAAGAGAGAGTGCCCGAGAGGCCAAGGCCAAGGTTAAGTGTGAATGGCACTTAATAAGTCCAAAGAATATGACTCTTGGGGGCTCCCTTTAGGGAGCCCCACAAGAAAAACGATTTTGAGGGGGGGCACCATTTTTTTCACATTGTGCAGATGAAGGCGTCTTCTTCCCAATCATTGAGAGAGGCTATGGGGGCTATAAGCAACCCCCCCAATCGATCTGATACATGATCTACACTTGATCTTTGCTCCCCATCGCTTCAAACCGCGCATCAAATGGCTATCTGGTTGTGGAGATCAGATTTCAACCTTTCTCTCTCCTCCCTCTCTCTCTTGCAAGGGGCAGTTTCTGTGTGTGAAGAAGAAGAAAGCCCAGTTGGTGAATGCTCGTCCGCTGGTGCGATACCGGATTGCTTCCAAACCAAAGGTGGGCTGAAGATGGCATTGTGGAGGCGGGCTGAGCATCAAATGGGGCATAGTTTGCAGACCCACAACAAGTTTCAAAACCTGAAATAATAAAAAATACACGGTAATGGTATTTTTATAAAGAAAATGGCTCTTTTTCTGCATTTGATGGGGTTAACAATGTTCTTATGCGTTGAAAATTGATGGACATGTTTTTTGCTGCTGGTTTTAGCCTTTCATAATAAAAAACTCAGAAAATATACACTTTAAGTGTGGGAAATAAAAGAGAAAAACCCGAAAAACATGGTTTTTAGAGGAAAAATGGGGTTTTTGGGCTTAAAATGGGAAAAGCATGAAACAAAACACCAATAAAATCTACATGTTTGCTATTTAAGGAATCAAGAGCCACATCTTTGAAATAATGCTAATTTTCTTTCTTTCTTAATGATAATAAATAAGGAAAAATAGGGAACGAACGAGGAAAATTATGGATGTATCTGTGAGTGTATAATGAGGATAAAGCATGAGGGTTTGCCTCACGTTATCCCCATTTATATGTTTTTGTGAGTATTTACTGCTTATTTCGTGCAAAATACACATGAAATCACCCCTTTACCTATGCAATGAGGCAAAACCTTAAACGGTAGGGGAGGAGGGAAGTTTGAGTGCTGAAATATAATATAAAATTTGATGTATTTGCTGCATTATTCATATAGGATGACGTTAAGTTAAATAAAGGAAAGTACAGCACGAGTGTAAGGCTCGGTGTCTTCTCTCATTGTAGCAATTACGTGTTAGTGTATGAAAACATGAAAAGAATGGATTTGCATAATGCACGAGGCTATTTTTTCAATTGTTTGAGCACTTAATCATATACACATTTGCATCAAGCATCATTAAATGGTATCAATTACAAGCTCCTGGATGCATAGCACTGGTTTCTTTAGGGCTTGACCCACGTAGAGAGAGTGGGCAACCTGACTGTAGGTCTAGACGGTGGGTCCAAGGGGATGAATAAGTGAAGATAAGTGCATTCTTGGAACGATACATATATTGACAGTAAGAGGGGATTTTGTTTTGAATGTGTCTATGTGTGGAAGCAGCACATCCAGGGGCCAATTCCCAAGATGTAGGAGAGCTGCAGTAGGGCCACGACAATCAGCCGCGATGGGGTGCCCTATGTGTGTCATACGTGGCATTTATTGCCGATATATGTATAATCTCCCTCTGAGGAGATGGGAAAGGGAACATTCGTTGGATTACAAATTATAAACGTGCAGTGATTAGTGTTTAGGATAGTGTATCCCTCGACAGACGCTTCTGGCCCACGAGGCCGTTTCGTGGGGTTGTTTGTTGAGGGCATGAGGTCTGGCTAGTGTCTTATCCAGTGCCGGCCCATTTTAGGTTCCATCAATGGTGCGTCTGTCAGGAGCCACCAACAAGTGGTGGTTCTCGAATCTAGGGTTTCTAGGGAGCAAATAGTTGTTTTATGTCCTCTAATAAGGACCGTCAAGCTAAAATACAAAAAGCAGAACATGCTGAGAGGGCTAGATGGCAGTTGGAGATCGTAAGTCGTTATTCTCCTCAAAGGAGCAGCCCGTTGCACATAAGTGGCAGTGGTTCTAGTAACCTAAGTGTTACGAGTAGCTCTTTGAGTGCAAGTGGAAGTCTTAGTACTTCCCTACCAATCAACCCACAACAAGTGGGGGTGTAGTTTTACCTACACAAACTCCTGTTGTCAATCTGGCTGTAGCCATGGCACAACCTATCGCAATTCTAGGAGGAACACCGGATTTGCCGGCATTAGGAGCATCGTTGCCCATTTTTCATGGGTTAGCAGAAGAAGATGGAGAACTCCACATTAAGGAGTTTCAAACACTCATGTTCAATTATCGAATCCAAGACGAAGGACACCTAATGATGTTCTTCAACATGACATTAAAAGGAAGAGCGGCAGTATGGTACCACGGTCTCGAAGCCGGAACCATAACTAGGAGTGCCCAATTCTTTATGGTTTTCCATAGAGAGTTTGCCCCCGAGAAGGGTGGACAATATTGGTTGCGTGTCTTGCATGTAACACGCCAAGAGCCAAATGAAAATGTCCATGCTTATGCCAAGAAATTAAAGCAAATTCTTCATAAACTAAATACTTATATCCCCATTCCAGCGGCGGCTGCCCAATTATAATATTTCCTACATGGATTGGATTTTAATATCTAGGTGTAGTTGAGTAGTATTGCTTTGGCTGACATTGACACTGCTATTATCCAAGTAGGAGTAGAATCACGCTTGCAAGCGGCTTATGCAGCAAGGATAAATTGGAATGGTAATAACTTGGCCTTGACCAATGGGTATCAAGGGAATCCCATGTCAAACGCAAATGGGAGAGGAGGGATCATGCTAAATTTTCCTATGTTACCAGCTCCTCCTAGCATGACTATGCCCATGGCTAGTTAGGCGACCTCACTAAATAGTGGGGGCCAAATAATAAATCCTAATGTTATCCTAGTAGGTCAACAGCCAATCCCTAATCAAGTGGTTAGGCCCATGGGACGACAAATTGACAATCGCGGCTACGAGTCGAGTGCCTCTAATGTTCTTGGTGAAGTTGACATGATGAAGCACTACACCGATATGATCTCTCAACAGTATTGACAAATAGCTGTGGATGTCAATATCCTTAAGAAGCAACAAAATTTAATAGGGAGTCGACGCCCTGAAGGGGGTGGCCCCTCAAGATTCAGTTGTAAGTGGTGTGGTGGCCAGCATTTCCCTAGGAATTGCCCGAATGTCAAATGTGATATTTGTGAAAAGTCTAGCCATTTAGCTGCTACCTATTGGAGTAAGATCAATTCTCTCCAACAAGGAAGTGAACAACCTGGTCCAGTTAATCATCGCGCACAAGGGAATAATCTCCAGCAAGATGAGGGACCAAGACAAATACTGCAACGAGGAAATGCTGTTGTAGAGGAGTGGCCTCATGGCAGTGGAGTCAGCCTTATTGAGGCTGTACGTGTCAATGATGCAAAAACTTCTAATCTATGAGCCGTAACAAGAGGGAAAAAGATTAAAGAGGGTGATAAAGGAACTGTAAAACCTGTCAAGGGAAACTCTAAGCAAGATTCTAGGAAAAAGTGAGTCCTGAATCCAGATATGGAAGGTGGACTTCTAAGGCCTATTGACGATAAAATGGATCCTGAGAAGGATAGTCAGGTGCCAAGAAAGAAGACAAAAGTCAAAAAAGAGGCACTAAAGTCAGCAATCCAACGACCAAAGGAAATAATGGTTTGGCGCGAGAAGAGAACTTTGGCTAACTACCATGACTTTGACCTAGCAAGTTCTCTTTGCGAAGTCAAATCAGTTGTGAATCACCCCTGCATTGTGCATAGGGGACCGTGGCCCAAAAACGTAACCCACTGCGGGAACTCCCCTTCAAGGGACAAAAAAAAGATAATGATTTAATTGCAATTTTTTTAATAACTCCCTCCCCTTCACCCGTTGCATGGCGGGGAGAGGGAGTATGTGTTGGAGTGTAGAGGGGCATGGGGAGGAGGGCGTGCAACCTTCCACTTGTGTGGCCACCCCCCCCCCCACCTTCACCCCATATAAACCCCCTCCCAAGCTTGGGAGGGGCATCGTGGTGCTGCCCGCCGTGAGGAGCTGCCTGCCATCGTCCGACTACTGCCACCGCCATCTACGCCGCGCCGCCTAGCTGCTGCCGCCCCCATCATCATCATCATCATCATCATCATCATCAACAACAACATCATCATCATCATCATCATCATCATCATCATCATCATCATCATCATCATCATCATCATCATCATCACCCTCATCGTCATCTTCATCATCCTCATCACTCCACGTCATCTCCCTGTGTTTCCAGAAGCTTGAAAAGCTTCTATTGAAGCTTCTCTAGGCCAAGTTCACCGTGCCTCCAAGTTTTTTAAAACCGTGTCCTGCAAGGCCTGCTTTCTGCATAGAGAAGAAGCTCTCGGGCAATAGCAACTCCGAAAATCATAAGGGGTGCCAAGGAGGAGTTCGCTGAGTCGAAATCTACTGTGTCAATGGCTCCTAAGCAAAAGTGAGAGGAGCACACGTGGGAGCTTCCACCCAAACCACTAGACTATTTGCAGTGTCTTCCTATTGATTTACAGTAGCCCAGTAACATTTAGATAGCTAATGGAGAATAGAAAATTTACATCCAAATGTGCTCACAAGTCCCCTTGCAATTTGGCAAAAAATTATGAGACATCGATGGAATTAATTGCTTTGGAGATGGGCCCTATAGATGTGATACTAGGGTATGATTGGTTACTGAAATTGAGCAAGATTACGATTGATTTCTCAAAGCTTTATATGGAATTTGTTAGTGAGAGGCAACTTGTTTGTCTACAAAGAATCCATAGCAAATCTGATTTTCAGCTTATCAATACAATTTAGATCAAGAAGGAGTTTAAAAAGTGTTCTCAAATATTTGTATGGTACCTAAATAAAGAGGTATCAAATTAGTTTAAAGAGTCAACAAATAATACATCATTGAAGGATTTTCTTGAGTGGAAAGAGTTATTTTAGGTGTCTACACCTTTACCTCCTAAGAGAGTGGTTAATGACCCTATAAACTTAGAGCCTCACTGAGAACTAGTGAATAAGGTACCCTACTAGATGGCATCTATCCACAATTCCTTTTTTCATGGTGAATTACAAGAAGAGGTGTATATGGAGTAGTCAATAGGTTATGCGGATTTAGATCATCCCCCATATGTGTACAAGTTAAAGAAAGCACTCTATGGGCCGAAGTAGAAAGAGAGATGCATGCTTGGTTATCATAGTCATCTATGTGGATGATTACAGGTGACACTAAAAATGGGATTGCTAAAGTTAAGGACTTTTGAAGAAGAAGTTTAAGATGAAGTATTTGGGTGAGCTAAGGTACTTTGTTAGTATTGAGGCAATGAGATGTGACAATGGTATATGGCTATCCCAAAGACAGTATGGCTTAAATATGTTGTCCATGTATGGAATGAGAGCATGTAAGCCTCTTTCAGTGCCATTGGAGAAAAATGTGAAATTGAGTGCCGACACTAGGGATGAGCTAGAAGACCCTACTATATTCAGAAGGATAGTAGGGAGTCTGATTTACATAACTATCACAAGGAGAAAAGTTATGCTATGGGCCTTGTCAATCAATTTATGCAATGGATAATATCTAAAATATCTAAAATATGCTAGTTTTTTTGTCCAAAAATCTAATATTTTTGGACCATCCATACTATACACATTAACACTAGTTATTAATATGGCTCATAACTCTCGTTCACATTGTAACTTCTGTGAAGGGTGGCTACGGTCGTTGTCAATCGGTGAAAATATCAAATTACAACTCTGGGTTTTTTTTTAATATATATTTTTAATTAAATAAAAAACATTAGTTATTATTGTTTGTTAGTTTTTACTTTAGTTAGTAATCTTACCAACTTATTAATTGACTAACTAACTTTCAAACTAACCAACCAATTTTTAATTGTGTGGAAATATTACAAGTAACTTGCACTCCAAGTTCAATGCCTTTCCTGATACAGCGGTGAAGGGTCGTAGAGGCGATCCAGAATCCCCATCAAGTCGGTTCTTCTACAATAACTTGAAGAATTCATAACAGTCCTAAATATGATATGAAATATGACAAACCTGCTCCATGTCTCATAGGTCTGGAAGCAATAACAATCCAGAAGTGAGTAAAAGAAAAATATTTTCTAGTGAAAACATTACTTCAATCTTCCTGATTTATTCTTATCTTGATTGTGTTGTTTGTCAGTTCACTCTGATACTAATTGTAATGTGTCTGGAGCTTGACATGTTTTAGTAGTCCATTGGGAGTCTGCTGATCTAGAAGACGTTGCTTGGCACTCCCACAGAATGTCACAGGATTTGTCAGTTAGCGACTCCCCTGCAACAAAACGTATGGGCCAACCCTGTTAGGACCGACCTAAATCTTACTAGGTTTCTAATGGTCAAGTCACTCCATAGCCTTCTAGGGTCTGATTTCTTTCTAATGTCATCTCCTTTGCACATAGCATGTGAACCAAAGTGGACTCATATCGCACTTGGTTCAAAGAGAATGGGAAACGAGAGGGATGTATTGCTCGATCTCTCTACCCATAGGGTAAAGTCCCATTACGATCCCCTAAAACAATATGAGCCAGTGTTCTACCCTACATTATCTAAGGTCAATACATCATCGTGATTTGAAAGTTGAGAAGCCTCCCAGTTCTTTGGGACCACCCTGTCGTAGGATGAACCCGCAGAGGGACTCCATCCACCTACTTCCCTTGATAGCTTTAGTTTTCTACTTACCTAAGGGCACATTAGTGGTAACACAGACAAGCAGCTTCCTTAATTAACTCATTAGCCACATGTTCCTTTACGTAATTTCATGCACTGACACGAAATAGTTCAGACAAATTCTTAAAAGTAAACTTTATATTAAAATTTCAATTGAGATACAAATCCTATCCATACGATGGTTCCCGCAATCCATGAGGATGTGTCTAATTTTCCTCCAAGTTTTCACCCTTGCACTAGTAACATGGCCTTGAGAATCCATCTCAAGTCACATAGACCATTTGAGTAGGAACCGGAGGTAGGGGATTTATAGTCAAAGCCCTTCCCCCCCCAGCATCCAAGTATCCTCTTGCAATCAAACTAATCCACAGAGAGACCTCTCGTGGCAAGTTCGGTCCACATTCCCATCACGGTTATTTAGAACCCTTTGGACATGGTTGGCGGCCAGTCGAGGGTGGCTTAGTGCGCCCCTCTAGGAATTTAGCCTAATTCATTATACCAAATTCTTATGAGAGCTTTGGTAAAAAAATCCTTTCACAGATAGTGCTCCTAAAATTACAAGCACATACAATAATGTGGGCGAGTGCTCAAAACACTTGCTAAGGTGGAGTTCCTTTTTGAACACTTAGCATTCAACCTTTGGATTTTTCTTGCCTTGATGTCAACTACAATGCCCCATTGTGGAGGTAGGGAATGCCCTTGTTTAATACCTCATTCTTATGCAATAAGAACAAGAATTTATGCAATTGGTCTTACATCCAATTAGCTCTTGGATTAGGTTTTCGGCAAGATCTAGATAATCCAATCTCAAATCCACAAGGACTGTTTGAGGGTGGCTCCATGTTCTTGAGAATCCATTATGAATTTCAATTCCCTTCCAACTTCCACTATAATGCTTTTTTATCTATCTTGTGGTTGAATTCTTAGTTTGATACTGTTGAAAGGATAACAAATTTTCCTCTTACAAGCTAGCTTTAGTACAAATTATGATGAAGAATACATCCTATGTGCATTACAATCATAATTATATCTATGATATCAAGAGAATCAAAATGCAAGATTTAACACCCTTGAGAGCAAATGCTTTCCATGTAATGTGAGATGCAAGCTATCTTTTCTAAACACGCCTTGGGATGCCATCCCTTACAATAAATCAATTCTAGAATTTTTCTAAAGATGTGTCTTACAACCAAAAGGTATTGGCACATACACCTAAGAGTGCAACTTTATGAGTCAAAGATAAAGATTTTTATCTCTTCCTATGAGTTATTTAACACATATATCTACTCTTCATGTGCGGATTTATGCAAGCTTTGCTAGTTGTGTGATTTTATGAGTGTGAATGATCTATGAACTAAAAGCAGCACTTCTATAGAAATAACTCTAATATCATGCATCAATTTATTCAATTCCATGCAATAAAACATGATCATTTCAATAGACCATTTCAACGTAAGATCATTTCAATGCAAGGAAGTAAGATCTTTCGTAAATTGAATCATTTTCCTTTATCTACTATTTGCTACTTAGGAAAGATTATCAATAGCACCTGGTTATTCAAGGATGTATTATCTACACCAGAACCCAAGTTATTGTTTGTCATACCGCCTTGACTGGTAACTCTGTTGGTGTTTGTGAGATTTCCATTGACACGATGAAATTTTTGCTTGGGGGCCAACCTAGGATACCTTTCCTTGCTCGTGCGTCCTTGGTAGATGGCTTGATGATTATGTGCCTCAAAAAATTAGTACGTGGGAATCCCTCTCAAGGGGAGGGGGCTTGGAAACTTCCATAAGTCTCTCTCTCTCTCTCTCTCTCTCTCTCTCTCTCTCTCTCTCTCTCTCTCTCTCTCTCTCTCTCTCTCTCTCTCTCTCTCTCTCTCTCTCTCTCTCTCTCTCTCTCTCTCTCTCTCTCTCTCTCTCTCTCTCTCTCTCTCTCTCTCTCTCTCTCTCTCTGTGTGTCTAGTTCGACTAGGGGAGGGGGAAGAAGGGTATCATGTCTTTCTATAAGGGGGGGATCTTTATAGTGAGGAGGAAGAGTGGTATGGGGAGTGACGGTGCCCCTCTCTTCACCCTCCACCTATGACAATTGCATGGCGGAGGCTGATTTTGGGCCACCCAGGTGGAGGAGTTGGGGCAGGGATAGTGGGGGAGGGGGAGGGAGGTTGCACACATGTGCCCCTCCTCCCTCATCGTCTTTGTCATCTTCTTCTTCTTCCCCTTCCTCTCACCAGTTGGCAGCGTCGATAAGGGGGGAAGTAAAAAAATTTTGAAATAAATTTAGTGAAAATTAATATTTGGGGGGGGGGGAGGTCCTATGGAACACAGAGGGGGGGTTTATTACAAAACTTGATAGCCTTGGTCGATATTAGTTTTGTTTGGACAAGTTAGAGCTAGAGTTTGTTGGTAGTTATTGATCATCATGAACATGTATATTTTCTTGCCTAAAATTTTGCACATCACAGGGATTATGGGTTCACGAGAACTTCATGTTACACTTGTTCAATGAACTCCACTCGGGGGTCTTCTCCTGATTTTATCAATTACTTCCATGCCATGGGTTGGATTGAAGCACATTTTGCATCATCATTGAAGATTAGCATGGCATGAGGCCTATTGTAGCTATATGCAATAAAATTTAGATTCACACGCTATTGAGGGAGCACCTTTCATTGTGCATGTACTATTTCTTACACTCACGAGAGTTGGGATTTTCATCACCAAACTAGGAATTTTTGGTTGAGTGGGAAAGGTGGTTGGGTGAGTTTGAGGATCATGAAGGACACCGCCAGTTGTTGTGAGATGGGTTGTTTCCTTGGTGAACATATTGAGGACCATATCTTTTTGAGTGATTGTGAGATATTTTGGGAGGATGGAGTAGAGTATAATATTTTCTTGTTGATTATTGAGAGGTGAGGTTAAGTATCTAAAATGATCAAGGAATAGTATTTGCATCTTGCATGATGCATTGGCACATGTAGATAGGCTAGGCGCTTTATTTTTAGTGCATCCATCTTTTTGTGGAGCATCACTTGTGTAATTGCATTGCATGGATTCGAATTTGCATTTCTTCTCAATATCATTTATGATTGGAGCACAAAGTCCATCTTCAAAAGTATATTCTTGTTAGAACACATTGCATTACGACAAAGTAAATATGTTCAAACAAAACAAAAAAAAAATCGAAGGCTCAAGTATCAAAGGAAGCTTGTATGTCTTTCAGTGAAGTTATGGGGTTCCTTGATGACCTCAGTTGGAACATTTTGATCTTTGTGCTATTGAGGTACAAACAAAAGAATACTTTAAAGATTTTGCAAAGACATTCAAATTGCATGAATGATGACAAACATGAACCAATGGGCACAACAACAGGCCCCTTGGCATTAGCTAGAGACAAACTTCTAGATGGTCAAGTGTAGCGATTTGTGGAGAAGCCACAAGTTTTTGTGGAAAACAAAAGAAATGCTGGAACTAATGCACTCCTCAATCGAGAAGTGCTAGACAAGATTGAGTTATCGATTGAGAAGGAGGTTTTCCCCAAGATTGCCCAAGAACATAAGTTGTTTGCTATGGTTCTACCAGGATTCAGGATGGATCTCGGGCACCCTAGGGACTACATCCCAAGGCTACATTTGTAATTGGACTCATTGAGAAAAAAAACTTGCAAGGGGTGTGAACATGATTGGGAACATGTTCATGTGCAATAGGGTGAGGTGATTAACAGCTACAATGCTTCATCAAATACTCTTGACAATTATGTTGGTTTGGAAAAAAACCATCATATTCAGGTGATGCAAGCTACCCAACCTCGCGGCGCGTGTCCCCAATTCACAATGCATCTGCATGGCTCTAGAGATGAAGTGGCATTTGTCTTTAGATGAGGAAAAAGAGAAATAAGTAAGTCAATGATTTTTGTGAAGCGTTTGACTGTAGGCATCAACTTCATTAGCATGAGTTAGTTTGGCAATTGTTGCTTATGCTACCAACACCTTATCATCTCAAACGTTATGAGATTCCATCTTTTGCACTTTGACTTTCCAAAAAATGGGGTGATCAAAATGGAAAAGCTTTAAAACTATAAGGCTTTCGAGTTTATAATGACTAAAGCTTTTAAGCTTTATTAACAATTACAAAGTCTAAAGCTTTCAAAGCTTATGTGGGGAGAAACCTATGTAAAGGGGAGTTGTGGAGGCTTAGGGGCCCAGCCTTTCCCTTGAGATGCATACTTGTTCTCTTATGTCTGAGAGTGAAGGGTCCGCATGCAAGTGTGAAGAGACTTGTTGTGTTGGTTGAAGAGTTCGAGAATGCAAAAGTTTGAAAGTGTTGTAACAACTTTAGACAAAGAGTTGATAAAGTTTTGATATTTATCATGAGGAAAGGAGTGACGATAGTTTTAGGAGTGTTGAAGAGAGAAATGGCAACATAGAGAGTGAGTTTATTTGCATTGATAGCAGTGAGAGCATAGATGGACCTAAGTGTTTAAGAGATGAAGAGAGCATTGAGGAGGAATTCTTGAGTCTTTTAGAAGACCATGAGGGGGAGGGCTTAGAAATTGAAAGGTTTATTGATGAAGTTGAGGTTTCGAATTTGTTGCGTGATGAGGTTGATGAGTGTGGTAATGAGTTTTTGGATGTAGAGTTTGATCAAGAGAGTATGAGGCTATGGATTCTGACTCTTTTTGTGATGGTTATGTTGTTTGTGGCTCTGGTGAGTCTTGTGAGTTGGTCATTGATGGTTTGAGTGGCCTTGGAGAGGCTTTTGTTTATGAAGTTGATGATGTTATTTTGAGTAGACCTAACCTCATGCTTCTTGATAGTTGTGTGGATGATTGTATGGTTGATTTAGGCAACAATGAAGAAGAGAAAACTTCATCTGGTAGTCTTATAGTTTCTTTAAGTTCTCCTAGGGTTTTTGATGATGGTTGTGATTATTCTAATTGGGACTTTGAGGATCCTGAGAGTAACATTGATGATAATGTGAAAAGAAATTTGAGTAAGGATTTCAAAAGTGAGTTAGTGGTTGGCAATAAAGAAAGGGTCAAACCTTTGTTTAGAGACTCTAGAAGTAACATGTTTTCTTCTAGGGTGGATGTGTGGGAGTTGAAGACTTTGGAGGATGATGTGTATTCCTTTGATGGTGTAGATTGAAGCTTTAAGATCGAAAAATTTTGGTGATTTTGATGAGAACTTCATGGATGATTCTTGGTTACATCATGTAGAGGAGTTGTTGAGAGATATGTAACATTAGATTTCTTTGATATAGAATTTATAGAGGAGATTGTGGATAAATCGTTGGACTCAATTTTTAATTGTTGACTCATAAATATTGCATCATTTTATGAAAGCAACTCATGCGCATGAATGCTTGTAGATTGGGGAAAGGGCTAAATATGTCAAGTGTTTTTGTGTAATTTGAAAACCCCTGGTAAAACTTTAGTTTGGTAGGATTTTTGTTAGGTTACTTATTTGCATGACTGTCTATTGTGTGTTTTCTTAGCAGCATTTTTTGTGTTTGTTTAGTTCAAGGATTGTTTTGTCATCTTTTTTTGGATTTTTTAGTGTGGAAACTTGATAGCCTTGGTCGAGATTGGTTTTTCTTGGACAGTTTGGAGCTAGAGTTTATTGGCAGTTGTTGATCATCATGAATAGGTATATTTTCTTGCCTAATCTTTTGCACGTCACAAGGGTTATGGGTTCATGAGCACTTCACATTGCACTTGTTCAATGCACTACACTTGGGGGTCGTCTCTTGATTTTATCAATTACTTCCATGCCATGGGTTGGGTTGAAGCATGTTTTGCACCATCATTAAGCACTAGCATCGCATAAGGCCCTCTACAGCTATATGCAGTAAATTTTAGATGCATGTGTGTATGTATACATGCAAATGCATCATGCAATGAGGGTATGTCTGACTAGCATGCATCATGAATTTGGCATATGCATATCATGAGCATTGATGAGGCAATACTCTCTTATCACTCACTGTGTGTATATATGTGTACTCCACACACATATGTAGCAAGGAGAAGCCTACATGCACTATGCATATCATGAGTTAGTTCTCACTTATCACGTATTATTTGTATGTTAATTTTTTTTGCATGTGTGTTATGTTCTAGTCATGTTTTAGAACACATGAATTGGCATGTATTGTATATTCAACATATACATGTCATGATTCCTCTATCTCGAAATGTGTGTTGTGGATCAAAAGGTAGTTGTTAAATAGGCACTCAATCATGAAGTGAGTGTCTTTTGGCAAGTATGCCACAAATGAGAGGAGAATTTAAAGACATATTTTGTCAGATTTTGGTGTATTTTGGATCTGCATGTCATTTAAGTGGAAAATGAAGATTCAAGGCTCAAATGTAGCCCCTTTTGCAAAGTGACCAAGGTGCAAGACACGGAACATTTTAAAGAGCTAAAGCCAAAGCAAAGCACAAACTCAAGTTTTCAAGTAGTGGAAAAGTTTCAAGCAATCATTTTATCATTAATTATGCATGTTTGAGATGTAATTTCATGCCAAAACATCTTAATTGAGTGGAAATGCTATTTATGGACAACCAAAAAGGCCCAAATTTGGCCAAGATTTCAAGGGGTATAGACTAATTTTAAGGGGCATGGGCCAAAAGTAAAAGTGCATATGTAGTTATTTTACATTCTCAAGAACAAGGAGGAAGAGTGCTAAAAAAAAACACACCGCTATGCTTATTAATTCCTTATGATTGCTTTCCATCTTCTTTGCTTCTCATGTGTTTGACATTTTAAATGGGACCTATTCATCCATTGCTTTGTGTTGATACCATTCATGCTTGCTAAAATAGAAGATTTCTTGTGCCATAAATCTAGTATTTCTCTCTCCTCAAACCTGTCTTTCTCTCTTCTCTCTTCCATAGACATAAGGGTCCATTCATGTGAGGGAAGGGGGCTGGGCATTTGAGTGCACGAGATGGAGAATCTAATGAAGAACAAACATTAGAGTGCATTATTGGAGAATTGTGAAGTGTGTTCAAGTGTATTACTAGCAGCTAAATAAAGCATCCAACTACCTTGGAGCATGCATGGCGTAACACACATACTTTTTATATCTCAGTTTTTTTGAGTGTAAGTAAATAATTTCATGCATGGTGTTGAAAAAATGAAGTAATGTGTTCCTATGAAATAAAATGGATTAAATTATTTGACTTCTTTGTGGTTGATGGTTTGTCTAGGTTTTTTGAATTTTCTTGCATGTATTAGTCAAAAAATGAAAAAAAATCCTAAAATAGTAGAAAAATAAAAATAGTAATAATTATGAAAAAGTTAGGTGGAGATCCTTGAAGCTAAAAAATATTAGGTTACATGCTAAAATCATCATACTCTATGAAAAATAGCATCTTTTCATGCAAAAAGTATGGTTCAATAGCATGGGGAATATGGTCCCGATGCCATTTGTCACATCTTACATGAAGAGAAATGCTGTAAATTTGATCATATATGCTAAAATGAATTATTTTCTAATACATCTTTGTGGATGATTATGTGTTCTTTGTTTCCCTTAAGGTAGAATGAGGTTGGAGAACTCAATGCGGTAGGGGTATCTTACATCACCCCATTCATGTAGGCTGCATGTATGTGAAAGAAAAAGGCTTGATTGCTGCACTTGTATGCTAATTTCTCATTGATGATGGTTGCATAATTATCATAGACATCATGTATTCAAGCATTCCCTTGCATATGCATAGCAATTGTTTTCATTTTGGTTTAGTGCAAGTGAGGGAATCCAAGTTGTTTTAGGTTCCTAGGTCCAGTGGGATATAAGTGAGTTTATTTGGAGTGAAAGTGATACATTTTGTGACTTTTCTCTGTAGGTTAAATCCCTAACTACTAAAGGATCGCTCATGTGGTAAGAGGTCACAGCGTTCAGTCATACGTGCCTAAATGATGATTGTTGGCATATTAGACACCATTATGTGGGGAAAACCTCCTACTTGGAGTTTGGGGTAAGACAATTAGTGATTGGACTACAACATAGTACTCTAGTTTAGGGAGAGGGTTTTTTAGCATCTTTTAGTCACTCATGGCCCCTAAGGCCATGGGGGTTTGGTGTTTGAGGCATGATAGTGACCTGAAATTGAGAGAACCATTGTTGACGAGCCCATTTTAGGTCCCAATAACTGGTGTGATTGTTGGGAGTTGTCTAGGATTTCTAATGGGTCCTAGAACTTGGTTCTAGAGTATATGCCTCTTTGTTAAGAAGTAGAGAGGGACTTACTTATGCAACGAGAAGAGAAAAGGCCAGAAATTTCTCATATCCAATGAGAGTAGCATGAAGAATGATTAAAAAGACGTGCAGAGGTCTTTCATAAGTACTCTCTTGATGCATTAGTCCCATATCTCTTAAGGTTGGCAGTCTTATAGTCTCTTGTAGAGTAAGAACACTCCTAGTGTACATAAAAGTAGGAGTCTAGTCCTAACACCAATAGTGGCTAAACAAGTCACTCTACCAAAAGGACTATTCGTAATGGTCACATTAATTCTAGCTAGTAGTACCACAAGTAGTGCTACTATTGCTTCAAAGTCTATCCCTACATCTAGAGTAATGGCACAATAGCCACCTTTGATACCTACTCAGGTGGTTCAATTCTAGTAGGTACATCGACCCTACCCACTTTAGGGCATCCGTTGCTTGTATTTAATAGAGATCCAAATAGGAATGCGAAATTGCATATTAAGGATTTCTTAAAGATAATGATATCAAATGAATGAACAAGCACATCATATGTTCTTCAATATGACCCTAAGAGGGAATGCAATCCTATGGTATTATTGCTTGGCATATAATTTAGTTATAAATATGCAAGGGTTTTACACAATTTTTCATAAGGAATTTTTTCCTAAAAGGTTGGGAAATATTGGCTATATGTCCTTACTGAGACTCATCTTAGGAGTTCAATGAAGTGTCAAACTGTATGCTCAAAAGCTACACAAGGTCTTTCAGTACTTGGATATAACTATTCCATTGCCTCCTACTACCTAATTGTAGCTTTTCTTGAGAGGATTGGACTTTAAAATCCAACTCCACCTAAGTAATACTACACTTAATTATCTTGATGTAGCAAGCTGTAGTAAAGGAGGTAGAGTCTAAAATCCAAGCTACCTATGTGGTAAGAGGAACCTCTCTCAGTTATTTGAATGGTACCAAATGCAATGTTAACTAGTTATAATTCATTACCTTCTATGAGCTCGATTCAAGGGCCCAATCAAGGATTCCATAATTACTAGCTCTTGAGATGCCAAATGTTGTCCAACCAATGCCTATGATATCTATGAGTCTTGGTTAGGCTCTCGTTGTGAACCAAGGGATCATACAGTCTACAACCCCTCTTTGAATAATTAACCCTAAGGTGGGGGTAGTAGTTGAGGCTTCTAGTTATCAATCTTCTATAAATTGTTTTTAATATTGTGGAGGAAGTAAAATACATGATAAAGCATTATATTGACATATCACGAAAAAATATTTTCAAATTGCAGTAAATATTAAATTTTTAAAATGCTAGCAAAATCCAGTGGACACTAGAAAGAATGATGATGTAGGCCCATCAAGATTTAGTTGTAAGTGGTGTGGCGGTCAACACCTTCCACAAAAATGTCTATATATAAAGTGTGACATATGCTGTGAAAAGTCAATGCATATGGGTAACAAATGTTGGAGTAGAATAATTTCACTACAAAAAGGCATTAAACAACATGGGATAGTGAGTCACCATGAAAATGATGGAAACACTCAAGGGGATGGACCTATCTAGATTCTAAAAAAGGGGTAAAGCCACTCTTGAAGAGATGCCACCTAGTGGGGTTAGGTAGAGACACTTTCAATCAATAAGAGTGCTACTTTTGAATATGTTACAGAAGTTACTAGGGATCAAAGAGTAAAAGAAGACTAGAAGGCCGACCCTAGCATGAGGAAAGTTAACCCTAAACCTAGCAATGTTGACAAGAAGGTTATGGATACTAATACGTAGGTGGATCCTCTTAAACTTGATGGTGATTTTTAGGAGCTTCTAATTAAGAGTAAGCACAAATCAAATGCAAGCAAAGTTGTTAAGCCTATTAGCCAACCAAGGGGTAGAACGGTTTAGAAAGAAAATAAAGTTGTAGCAAACTTCTATGAGTTTGACTTTAGCAAATGCTTTATGTGAGGTCAAGACAAATGTTAATTTTCTACAATTAATCTAGTTGCCACCAAATGTTCAAAAGAAGTCAAGAAAATCCTATGAACAAGATATTTTGTGGAGCATGTATACGTGTTAATCAAGTGGATAGTGAATGGCTGGAACATGTGGACAAACCCTACCCTAGGATGTTAAGCTTATGTGGATGACATTTTGATTGAAAGTGATATGGTAGACCAAGGTTCATCTATAAATATAATGAGCATGGATTTATTAGAGATGCTACGTCTACCTATTCAAAAGGATATCACTATTATTCTAAAGATGGTTGATGATAGTCTAAGATAACTACAAGGAATGGTATCCCAACTACGAGTGATAGTAGTGCACATCTTGGTTTGTCATCATTCTTTAATGGATTTATCAAGCATTATGTGACTCTTTAGCTCCTTTTCAAGTTATAGACTCAAGAAGGAATCTTTCTTTTGGGATGCCATTACTTATAGAAGCTTCAATCAATTTAAGGATTTTCTCATTTTTTCTCCTATTTTAGTTTTCCCAAACTCCTGCAAGAAGGAGATTTCCCCCCTTGATTTCATCTAGCAAATCATCTACTCTAGGGATGGGGTACATGTTCTTTATTGTGATCTTATTAATGTCCCTATAATCAATGCACATATTGAAGGAACCATCTTTCTTCTTGACTAACAAGGCTAGTGAGGCATAGGGTGAAGAACTAGGCTCAATTAATCCCATCTCTAATAAACCTTGATTTGGTTGGCAACTCTATCATGCTCTCATTTAGATAACCTTGGCTAGAAGGTCATACCAATTTGACTAAAGAAGCATGACAATAAGAGAGTATAATAATTACTTTTTTAACCTCACAATGTATGTGGAGAGTGTGAGTGATTATGCTAAGTTGCATAAATACATTTACGGTTTAGAGCCTACTCTTTTAGTAGATGTCATGGCCTAGAAACCAACCACACTCTTCCAAGAAATATAATTGGTTGAGTAGTATGCTCAAAATATAAAAAAGATATTAATATTTACCTATCATTTGGTAGCCCAAAGCTACAAATAAATAGGGTCACTTTGGGGGGAGCTCTAGGCTCTATCATGTCATTTGACAATCCTAAAGTCCCTACATATCCAACTTTCAATGCAACAAGGCAACAACTTTAAGGCAGTAGTTGGCCCAAAATTGGCCCAATATCCAACTTTCAATGCAACAAGGCAACAACTTTAAGGCAATAGTTGGCCCAAAATTGAGAGTAAGCAAGGAGATGATAGGCCATGTAATGCTTAAGCTAGTGATGGACGTAAATTCATTCCCATGGACCTCTTCAAAGAGAGGAGAGCCTATCCTTTAAATTCGGGGAAAAATACACTCCTAAACATGCCAAAATTTTTATTTACAAGAAAGAAAAACGTTAACAACATGATTGTTAAAGAGGAGTCAAGTGATGAAGAAGTAGTACCACTCATGACTGAGAATGCTAAAAATGATGAGTATGATGATGACACTGGAAAGGATTAGTTTTATGATCCTCAGAAGGGGGTTCCTTTTTATCCAAGTGGTCATATTCATTTTGATAATGAGAAAAGAGTAGTGAGTTGTTGCCTTCTACCACTTCAACCTATTTGATATCCATGGATGCATGGACAAGATCTAGGAGACCACATATACTAAGAATACATGGGGATATCCATGGATAGAATGTGCACATTTTGGTGAATAGTGGTAATACACATAGCTTTGTAAGAAAACAAGCAATAGACTATTTGCAATGTCTTCCTATTGATTTATAGTAGCCCACTAACATTTAGATAGCTAATGGAGAAGAGGAAATTTACATCCAAATGTGCTCACAATTCCCCTTGCAATTTGGCAAAAAATTATGAAACATCGATGGACTTAATTGCTTTGGAGATGAGCCCTATAGATGTATTACTAGGGTATGATTGGTTAGTGAAATTGAGCAAGATTACTATCAATTTCTCAAAGCTTTATATGGAATTTTTTAGTGAGAGGTAGCATATTTATCTACAAGGAATCCATAACAAATCTTATTTTTAGCTTATCAGTACAACTTAGATCAAGAAGGAGTTTAAAAAGTGTTCTCAAATATTTGTATGGTACCTAAATAAAGAGGTATAAAATTAGTTTAAAGAATCAACAAATAATTCTTCATTGAAGGCTTTTTTTTTAGTAGAAAGAGTTATTTTAGGTGCCTACACCTTTACCTCCTAAGAGAGTGCTTGATCACCCTATAAACTTAAAGTCTCACTGAAAACTAGTGAATAAGGCACCCTTGTAGATGGCATCTATCCATTTGCACTTCTTATCTTGGCACATGGTTGAGCACATTATTTTCCCACTATCTAGAGCAAATATCCTTGTAGCCACTTATTGAGTCTTAGATATGGATGACATTATTTGGGTTACCAAAAGCACATTTATCCCTTTTGCCTCACTACCTTAGCTGAGGAGTTGGATATCAAAGAGACATTGGAGAGGATTTAGATGGAGTCTTATGAGGATAGGATTCTTGCTAGCCTCGTGTCTACTATTTGATTAAGTATGTTTAAAATATGTTACTCATACATATCTAGATGTTGTTTCCTTAATTTGATTCAAATATGTTTAAATAATTTGCTACGATTAAGTATTGCAAAGAGTAATAGTTGTATTCAAGAAAGTGTGCACATGCACACTCTCTCTGATGTATGTTTTGTGATAGAAAAAGGTCTCATAATATGCTTTATACAATGTTGCTCAAATACTTAAAAGCATGGTTACAAGATCAAGCACAAGTAATCAATAATAACATGTGAGATAAAGTGTATGGAAAGACTAAAACTCGTATTCAAATAGAATTTGTGATCAAGTTTATATATATATATATATATATATATATATATATCATATGCTTGTGATAAAAAAGTCTTGTATTATGCTCTATTTGATACTGATGAATTATTTAAAACATAATGAAGCATGCATTGCCTCCTTCATAACATCGCTCATGTTTAACAAATCTACAAGATCCTTCATTTTAGAAAAAATATCGTCAAAATTTAGATCGAAATGAAATGAAAACCAACGTTCAATAATAAACTAATATAGATCATGAATATATATACATAATGTTCACATGATCAGAAATGAGTAATCAATAGTAATGTGGGATAATGTGTATGGAAAGATTACAACTTGTATTCAAACATAAATTGTGATTTGAAAATTCTTCAAGTTAAGAGAGACGATTCTCTCTCTCTCGCATGTATTGTGATTAAAAAAATATTGTATTATGCTCTATTTGATACACATGGATTATTTAAAAGAAATTGGATCATGTACTATGTCCTTCATAATATCACTCATGTTTAACAAATCTACAAGATTCTTCATTTTAAAATAAATACCATCAAAATTTAGATTCAAATGTAATGAAGACCAATTTTGACAATAAATTGATGTAGATTTTCAATATATATACATAATGCACAAGATCCATGGACAAAAAAACAAATATCATCATCAAAAGTTGGATACAAAAGCAATGGAGATTAATGCTCAATGATGAATTGAGTAATAGTCAATATGTGTACATGATGCACATTGGATCAATCATTTGCATCTGCTCTAAGGCTAAGAATGGCACAAATGCTCTCCTGGCTCATTTGACCAAGGCACCAATTTGGAGGTCCCCTCTTGTACGTATTTACATGTGACAAGGGGGACGTTCACTAAGACAACTAAGTGTTTGTGCATGTATGCCTCTTTTTTGTCATAGGCATAGGCAATGAACTCTATGTACCTTATGATGGTGCTAACCTATGCAAAATATGCCCCGACCACTAGTCGACTAACTGCATCAAAGTGGATACCATGCCCACTAACATGGTCTACTGGTAGTTTGCGTTTCCCCATGGTGCACCATATTCGGTAATAGTTTCGTAATAGTCCACTCCCTCTAAGTTTTCCTCATCAACAATGATAGCTAACACATCCCTAATAGAGAGCATACCTGTGAGTACATCATACTCCTCACTATATACATAGGAAGATCAAGAGCAACCTCTACAGTGCACTCATAGTGTCATGAAGAGGAGACAAGACATGCAATTCCCAAGCATACACCCAGTCACGCATCATGAAATACATCCAATCACCATCCATATATGTTGCACAAAATCATTCCCATCACCACGTGTAGATGGAGGGGTCATAGTGATCAATACTCTTAACGGAATGAAAGTTTAATTTACTTGCAAATAAATATTTAAAATTATTGTGAACACCGATGTAGGATTCAATTTAGATTGTTCAAAATCATTGAGTGTAAGTGTTACATAATAGCTACTATATGGAAAATTATCATGTCTTGTGGATCAATGAATGCTATCAATACACCAAAAGAAGAAATGCACCATTCTTTGTGCACATCATTGATAAGTGGTATGAGCTGCAATAGAAATATAGTGTATATACCAAAATAAGAAATGCACCATTCTCTATGCGCACATAATTGATAAGTGGTATCAATTTGTGATAGAAATATAGTGTATATACCACTTCACAAAATCTTGAGCATTTGATCATGTTAAAGGGTATGCTTTACATGTGCACCAACGCCATCATGCTCATCTTGTCGTGCCCTGTCTCAAACTAACTCCATACAAGTGGTACATTGGTCTTGGTGTGCCACTTGCGCATCCAATAGAATTTTCGACTAGATTCGAAATGCGCTCCACAACCATTCAACCATATCCAACATTGCCACATAGAAACTCCTCCATCATGCAAGAAGGTATCATGATGAGAGAAGCGGTGCTGCAAAAATGCGCATCATGATGGTGGTCACCACTAATATAGAAGTGGTACTCCCATATAATGATACAATCCTTAAGTGTTTTTGGTACTCTATCAAGCTCAATCTATGCATGTCGATAAGTAATGTGCACACGTATATCAACCTAAGTTGTTAACAAGAAAATCAAATCACTATATGATGTGTAAAGGACAACACTAAATAAAGATGGTTCTTTAGAATTAGCATGCCTGCTTTAGAGAAGTAGTACTCCGATTGAATCTCCTAATGTGGTGAAAGGTGTAGTTCTCTAATAAGTCCACAATAGAAACACCACCATTCCCAAATAAAAGCTCTCAAGTCATGATCAAAATTGACGATCCTACCACTTAGCTACATGTGTGTGCTCTATGTAGGACATTAGCTTGCTTCAGAAGGCAAATCTAAAAATGAGCCGAGGGGTAGCTTTGGTAACTAGTTGTAGTCTTCTACTCTCCCCTTCAAAACCCCTTAGCACCATGCAATACTCATATCTTTATCATTGTACAATCTCCATATTTGAGTTGTCCTCCATGGACCAAGGTGCTTTACACGATGATCTACAACTTGAGGGAGTCCCCAAAATACAACTAAGTGCATGGTATTGGTTGCTAGAAGATCGAGGACATAAGACTATGTGAATAAAGTCACATGGGCTAACATAAAGGGCCACCATCAAGGCCAAACAACTTACAAAATACATCATACATGACTTAAATTGCATATGATACCTACAGCAACACATATCCCGGTTTCTATAGTATCAAAAAAACCATGGCTTGCATTTTTCAACGGATCTTTGGCATGACTAATGATCTAGATGGGCCTCCTTATATAGAAAGCTATGTCTATGTTGCCTCCAAGAAACAAGCATCATGCTCAATGTATTATTTACATCACACACACTTCATAGTGCCTTTTTGGATTCAACAGATGCTCTACAATGCTTCTCCCAAAACTTCTCTATTAAGGTCTTAGTTTCATTAGTGAGCCTCATGTTTTTGCATGTACACCCACTAGATACCCCCAATGCACCAACCTCATTGGTATCTAGGCTTGCTCTTCTACTCATCCCCTACCTCAATGTGCAGTGCTCAATATTTGGGAGATGTGCTATAGAAAAATATCCCTTGCCATTTTTGGCCTAGCAATGGAAGCCATAAGTGCTTGGCGGGAAATAAGATGGTCAAATGTACCTCTACACTTCATTGAAGTATAATATACCTCTGTGTTTCATTGAAGCATAAGATCGTCAAATGTACCTCTTAAACTTCATTAGAGCAGCAAATGCTCAGTAGGCTTGGAACCTTGAGAGCTTTTCTAGCTTCTACAAATTATCATGATCAATCAACATGGAAAGGAGACTTTCCTTTCAAGAAGTCAACAAGTTGTCAAAGTGTTACTTGATTATTGTGTTACAAAGTTGGCATAATGTGGATCTTCCAATGGTCTTTTCTCCTACATAAGTACATTCTAGGTTGGAAGCAATTGCACAACATGTTATATGCAATTGTATAAGCCTTGATAACCTCAACAATGATATAAGCATTGTAGGTGTAAGTGATTACATAAGTGATGATGCAAGTGTTAATATAAGCAATAATATAAGCAATCTTCTAGAATCTTTTAGAACCTTCTTTAGCAAAGTCTAGAAATTCAAGATAGAACCAATGCCTTCTCTAGTTTGAATCTTCACAACAACTAATTTGAATGAGGTTGATCATGTAATGACACTACAAGGGAAGGGGGGAATAGCGACACTGGTTTCTGATGAAAATTAGCGGCGTAGTGATAGTACTCAAACAAAAAAAACATGACTGAAACCCACCGAGCATGGCATTTTGCAAAAGAGTTTGCAAAAGAGAGAGCGAAAGATCAGAGAGCGAAAGAGGGTGGGAGAGAGAGAGAGAGAGAGAGAGAGAGAGAGAAAGAGAAGGAGGGAGAGCTTCTCCCCACCGCTACCACCACGTCGTCGTGCCGCCATTCGTGAAGAAGAGGAGGAAGTGTACAAAGGCTGAAGAGGAGCCATCGTGAAGAGGAGACAAAGAATCTATCTTTGAGCCTTTGCAGTGAGTACATTTCTCCCTCTTACTTTTTTCTTGTTCTTTCTCCTTTTCTTTTGTTATTTTTTGTTGAGATTAATGAGGTGCATTGAGGGAGAAAGAGAGGAAATGAGAGAGGGAAAAGAAGAAAGGAAAAGGAAGAAAGAACGAGAGAGAGAGAGAGAGTGAGTGAGTGAGTGAATAAATATGAAACATGATAAAGAAAGAGAGAAAGAGAGAGATGGGGGGAGGGAGGGAGAGAAAGAGAAGAATGAATGAGAAAATACTATGGGGTAGAGAAAAACAAAGAGAGATTGTAGTCATGCAAGAGGACATTTCATGGTTAAAAGATTTTTGAAAGAAAATCCCTACACCTTGACACGTCACAAGGGCCATTGCACTTAAGGAGTAACCAAGTCTTCACTAACGGGAAGGTCAACTCAACTCACTTGTTTGGAAACCTTTAGGAGTGTTTTCAAAGTGTTAGATAGAGGCAAAAGAGATTATGCCAACACTTCTGATATGCTCACTTCCAAAGTAAATGCTAAAGGCCCCCTTCATACCTTGAGAAGTAAACTTGAGTAGTAAACCTAAAACTATTCTTAAGCTCACCTGAAACCATTTGTTGAGAACAACTTGAGTGGAGGTAGCACTAATAGTGATAGTCAAGCCCTTGGACCTCATGCAGCTAGGTCATCAAAAGTGACTACATCTAAGAGATGACAACCCTAAGAAGACTAGGATCTCACCTTAATTAGCCCACAAAATCACTCACAAGTTGTTGGATCATCAAAAAAGGGAGATCATACATTGTGTAGTGTTGTAAAAATTGCGATTGAATGCTTGTTTGCATATGTCATAATTGAATTGGAAGTTTGAGCACCATCATCATGAAGATACTTGCATTTATATTGAATCACATTGATTGTGGAAAACAAAAGCCTATTGTGCATGGTGCACCTACATACACTTGCAAGTTAGTAAAATTGGAAATTTCTAACAAAGGAACACAAGATACATAAAGAAATAAATCAAAAAAATAAATCACAAAATACATAAATAAATTTGAGAAATAGAGAGACCAAACCTGACTCTAGAAACCCCTACAATCATAGCTTAGACAAAGAAAAGAGACTGTGAAAAATGGACCTTATCATCAAAAATATTCTTAAGCTTACACACCATGCAACAGAGACCACATCACTAAATGAGCCTTACTAGACAACAATGACAAATCAGGCAACAAAGTCTTTTAGCACCTAGCATACGACACATTGAACATATGACAAATTTGTAGAGCAAGAGGTATCTTCCTCAGAAGCCACCACTTCCTTGCCTAAACTTAGACAAATTTTTTGTCGTAACGTAGACAAAATGGAAAATGATGAAGGTCATGATGTTCAAGATCGCAAGGCGTATCTTAATCAGCGTGTCCCGTGTCCTTGCTCTCAATGCAAGTTGGCATTCAAACGAAAGTGTCGCCTATCTATAGAACATGTGCGACGCTTCGGTGAGTTTCAATCGAAGATCATTGATCAGACGATCTCAAACTTTGAGCAAACGGTAAGAAAAGTGTGTATCAATCATGCATTATGTTTCTTAACAACCACTACACTGGGATTCTAGACAATCTTCTACGGCACATCTCAGATGAGGAAGCTGAAGAGCGCCACTTAATAGTTACATTTAATGAAGTGCTTGTTCAAGATTGAGGAGTTCAAACAACAAACTAAGGGATGAAGCCAATTCAAGAAATGTTGGTTTGATAATTGAGCTTTGATGGTGGCTGAGCTTAAAGACCAACTAATGAGTATCTTAAAGGAGTAATGAGCCATCTGGTGGACTCGAAGAGACCCCTAGCCTATGTAGCCCCCCTTGCTTCCTTTCACATAGTAGCTATGATCTAGGGTATGGACTTAGTAGGACCCATTCTAGACTATCCCCTACTTGACAAAATTCTAACAGAAGAGGAAATGTATACTACTAGTGGACTAGGACATGGAATGGTACTCCTCAATGCTGCACAATACTTGTCCTTCCTAGTAAAGTTCCCACAACTCCTTGATGCTTGCATTGAATTAGAGTATAATCATGAGTTCTACAATTGGCTTTTAACATGTCAAAGTGACATGGATTCATAGCCATATACATGTATATACATTGAATATATTTTGAATGATTATGTATAGACCATCCAATGTTTTATTTGTTTATGGTTATTTTGAAAAAAAAACACACACCCTATAAGCGATGATTGTCAAAAGTAGAGAGAACCACAAACAAGGTCAACACAATGGGAACACAACTAGACTCAAGTAAGTGGTACTTTTTCTAATAGAGTCTTATCAATGGATTTTGAAGCATGCCAATTGCATATACTCTCATATTTTTATGAAGTGAATGTGGGATAGTTAGGTGATTACATGGGCGGATCAAATGTTTGAAGCCACCAAGAACTACCACCCCTTGGAAGAATTACCAAAATCGTCACCGAGCAATGAACATCTACCTGGAATATATCCCTAAAAGAGACTTTAAAGACCGCATATGCAAGGTCATGCTCTATAATGGGAAGACAAGTATCAATAAATGATGGCACTTCTATTATCAACCAAGCCTTAATCTCTAGGATACCCTATCTCGAGTCCCATGAACCACTCTATTAGTACTTCTTTAACATCAACTAGGTTATCCCACCTTAAGAGCTTCCTTAAGTCTCATGATATTGTCATATTCTTCTCATTGAGGTTGGAAATTCCTTCAGTACTGTATTGCATCTCAAAAGAAAGAGGGAAAAAAAAGGAGAGAGAGAGAGAGAGAGAGAGAGAGAGAAACGCAACACCGCACCTAGTGGGTCCTTAAGTTAGATATGCCCAATAGCCTTGGTCAGTATGCTCCATCCCTAACCCCCTAGTCCCCCCTTCCTATTTGATGGGACCTAAAATGGGCGGGCACTGGCTATGGCACTAGCCCGACCTCATGCATACGACAGACAACCCCACCACACGGCCTCGCGGGCCAGGAGCGTCTAAAACTCACTTTGCACTAAATGCTTATGAAGATTTTGCATTTGTATCCAATATGTAGTCCAACGTTCATCTTCCCTTCTCCTCAGAGGGAGATCCCATAACATATAGGCATAATGCCTCGTAATACACACATGCAAGGTGTATGACGATTGTGCACAACCATTTTATGATTTAAAAAAACTAGCCATGTGAGGTGCGAAAAACAGCCCTTTCATGAATTTTAACTAAGTATTGCATGCTGCACTACTTTAGGGACTAGCACCGGAACTTCCGTGCTACTAGTCGCCTATATTTAATTATGAAATGATCCCTAAATGCTATGCACAAAGAGGAAAATCAAAATTTGTATCTTTTCAGCAATTAGATCGTCACACAAACTTCATCCCCCCCTCACCGTTTAGGTGTTGCTGCGTTGCATAGGTGTAAATGGTTGTCTTGTGTCATTTTTGTATGTAAATAATAATAAACACATACTATAACATAAAGGATGAGGCCAAACTGAGGCTTGACCTCATGATTTAGCCTCACCAAACATTCACGCACATAAATCCTATTTTTCTATATTTTTTGAGCACAAAAACCCCAATTTTCTCTATTTTTGCTATTTTTTCCTATTTATTATTCATGAAAAATAGGTATTTTCTGATTTATTTGTGTTAGCTTATTATTTTGACTGAAACTTAACATTTTCTCTGATTTTATCCCATTTTCACCCCTTTTTCCCAACTCAAAATCGAAAAAACCACTAATTTTCATTTAAAAATGACATTTTGCGGGTTTTTAAAAATTAATAACGGCTCTAAATCATACGGGCTCTGCATTTTTGTAGTTGCAACCCTCAAACATGATGCAAATAAGATTCAAACAAACATTCATCACATATGAACAACATTTGGACCATGAAACAACAAAAACAAGTAAATTTCTTTGTAAAATTGGAGCATACCGCGTGTTTTGCGTGTTGCGGGTTTTTTAATAATTATTCTGGGCAGCCCACGGACCCCAACCAGCAACCATTCTTCATTGCTCAACCTCTTTCCTCAGCCTCCTCTTCATCTTGAAGCAATCCTATCACAGTCGGACAAGCATCCTTCAGCCCCTCTTCTTCTTGATTTCTTGCATGCAAACCACCGCTTAGAGGAGAGAGATGGAGAAGAGAGAAAGACTAGATCTGCATCTCCACAACCGGGCAGCCATTGGAGGAGCGGATTGGAGCGATAGAGAGCGAAGATAGGAAGAAGAACAGGCCCAAGATCAATTGGGGGGGTTGTTCTTTGCCCCCATAACCCATCTCTCCTCCATATCGATTCATAGCGCCCTCTTTTATTCTATGCATGAAAAAAAAACGCGTCCCCTCCCCCCCACGTTTTTTGATTTTTGGGGGCTAAGGGTCACACCCTTTGGACTCTCCTAAAGTCCTTTCCCACTTGGCATTTTGACCTTTGGCCTTCCGGGCACTCCCTTTTCCAGTACCCGAATCGTCGTCTGAAAAATCCTGGGCATCCATCTTGAAGTCCTCCACTGCGGGCATCTCCCAGGGTCTCGTCTGTCATGCCAAAAATTATGAAAATTCCTTGACTGCCATCCAGTGGCTCTTTTAAGCACTTTCCAAGCATTGCCGCTTAAAATCGTATTGATTGCCACCGCTGCCTTCGACGAAGTCTATTTTTCCCCTGAAATTCATAATTTTTTGCTATTTTTAAGCACTTCTCAACATCAACTCAGCAACAAAAGTCATCTATCATTGGCGACCACGGGATAGGGCGACTCAGCACGTCGAATCCCACGAAGAGATCTGCACATAAACACCACCACAAAGAGCATCAAGCTAATACAAAATAGATACACAACAAAACACATTACAACTCTCACCCTACCCCCTATAAAAACTAAGGCATGAAATCCATGAGGAGTAGGTCTACATAGTCTGGCAGAAAACCCAAGCTAGTCGCTAACCAACTGCTGCAACACAGCCAAGCTAAAAAGAACAAGCAAAGAGGTCATCCTAAGTGGTAGTCTGAACTACCTACCTAACTAATGACAACGAAACCAAGAGCTCCTCCTAGGCGAGGACTCCTATAGCCTGATCAAAAGGTATTATCTTTTTTAGCATAGTTTTTCCCTTTTAGTGTCTGATTGTCCATACTCGGGTGTGTAAAAAGGAGGGAGCTGAGCGTAGTGACCCAAGGAGAACAAGGCATCGATCTCAGGTCCTATATCGATACCCAAAAACCTACCAAGCCCTCGTGAGGCGATACTTAATCCTTTTCTAATGCTTACTTTTATTTTCGCTTCAACCTTCTTTAATTTTCTTTGCTTTTCAGCTAGTTGCCACCCCTCAGAAGACAAGGCATCGGCCCCAGGACTTGCTCGTCCCCAGGAACCTACCAGGCCTTCACAAGGCGATGAACAACTGCTCAAGGATTTTTCTTTCTTTTCTATTATTATAGGGGTTAGAACCCCTTTTTACACACCTTTGTATATATATACTTTCTTTGAGATATTCAGGGTTTTTCTTCTTTTTATCATCATCATTTTCCTCTGGCAGGCTTCTCTAACTGCCTCACAACTAAGCAAGAACTCTTAGAACGGTTGCCCAACGGGCTGGCAGAACAGGGCCACTAGAACGCCCTTCTAACATAGGTCTTTTAATGCCTGACAAGGCCTTGGCAGGAGGCAATGACTACTCAGACCTTCGCCAGACATACAAAGCGTAAACCTGGGACTTCACACCTCAAGTGCCGATCCCCAACAAACAAAAGAAAGTAACCCTTACCCGCACATATATCATTAATTGCTTAAGGGAAAAACTCGAAAAGGGGATGAAACCACTTGGAATGGCCACAAGAAGCTCCTTTGCAGCAAAGCCTCCCTCTGACGACTTCGTCAACCTATATGGTGCAATCACTAAAATAACAAAGCATTAAACGTACCTGCACCAAATAGAGATAGGGCCCTCTTGGCCTAAAGAAGTAGCACATTTCACTGCAAACTAACGGGCCCTCTTGTCCTAAAGAGATAGATTATTAAAACCTAAAAAAAATTGGTCCTCTTTGCCTAAAGAAATTAGACATTAACTACTTAAAGCAACTGGCCCTCTTGGCCTAATGAAACAAACAAACTAGCTCATAGAGATCCCTCCTTGGAAAAAGGCAAATATACCCAAATACACTCCATTCCAAGGGGAAAAATAGGGCTCTCAACCCTAAACTAAATGCATCAAGTTATGGCCCGTACCTCCTTCATATATAACAAGAGGCGTACACGTAACATGTCATCGGATCAACCTATGGGTCCAAGATAATAGTGGTAGATGGGTCTCGGCCACTCTTCTCATGACCCATATCAACCATCGCCTACCATATAATGTGTGGTCTGATAACATTCCCCACAAGTGACCAGGTCCCGTCTCATTATCAATAGTAACATCTGGACTAGGATCACAGTTGAAAAAGAGGTCCTCTTCATAAGCAAAATTAGATAAGGAATCCGCAAACTAATTCCAATAACGTGGAATGAGCTGAAGAGAGATGCTCTCAAATTCATCAAGTACGGTTATAGCAGTTCAATGATACATACGAAGGAGAGGATTTCAGATTGTGTATGTCCCATTGAGTTGATTTAAGATCAGTTGGGAATCCCCTTTTATTAACAACCGCCTAATACCACCTTTCTTAGCAATATTCAATCCCATAATCAGGGCTTTATACTCAGCCATGTTGTTAGTAAATCCTAACCCGAGATAAGTAACTAATTTCATTGTAACTCTACGTCGGAGATCTCGGATAACTACTCCAACACTTCCTTTTCTATTAGGGCCCCTTGTTGCCAGGTGGCACATACACAAAGGGATGAGCGCCTTAAATGGTTCTCCTTTGTGTGTACGTTGGCGAGATGAGCGCCTTAAATGGTCCTTCGTCAATGCGGGGCACGTTCCTAAGAATTGTCTTAGGCAGAAGGTCGATGGGGATGCCTATCCTTTCCAGACGTCGATGCAAGTGTGAACGTGGGTCGTACCATTTTATCCACACGAGTATTAATGTCTTCGTGAACTAATTATTGTATGGAATTCCAAATTAATTGATTTATGTGGCTAGCTGCAATTATTCGGTTGGTTATTATTCTAACATGATTTTCTAAATTTTTAGCACCTGATGTGTAGAGCAAGGAGAATGGAAAAAGCGTGCCACACGCGCAAGCATTCTAAAGATTATTTTCCCAAGAATTTATTGGATTATTGTATTAGACGCACCGCTATTTCTTATAAAGCGTGCGCATAGCCTCTATGTAAATATTTATTAGATTTTTAGAAGAATGGTTCAATAAAATATTAATGGTTCTAGAGAGTTGTGGGATACACAACTACTAGCATCCATTAATTCAGATTACTCTATCTCTTTTTCAATTCACTCAAACTCTTTATGCAAAGAGTGATTGTAAAGGGCCTAAATCTTGGGCAAAGAAGATTTCATAATATTATTATAAATACGACATGAAGAGAGCTGCCCACTTCATGTCGGGGGGAGATTGAACCCAATCTTGAGTCGTTTCATCTTACTTTACCTTCCCTTTTAGTCTATTTTTAAATTCTCATGAGTAGTATGCAATTTTATGAGTAAAAGAGAGAAAGAGGGAGCTTCTTCCATTCGCTATGCGCAAACCACGCATCCGTTACTCACAACACCCCTGGACCCTCCATCAAAGTATAATGTATACGTCCATAATGGGTTTACACAGCCAGCCATCAAGAACTCTCCTATTCGTAATTATGACAGTCAAAGCTCAACATATTTAGAGGATGAACTGACGGCTCCATCGCACCTTCTTCATGAAACTCAACAGGGATGCTTGTCAAGATTTGTAAGCAGTGATGGCAGAAAACTTTAATTTGCCATACAAAGGTACCGTCTTCTTGCTCAATCACTTTATATCCCTTGCTCCACCAGATAAGCCTCCCCTGATGATATCTTTGCTCGAGATATGGGTGCTCCAAATAAGGGATTAACCACCCCATCCACCAATTTAAGCTCTCATGCAGGTCTCAAATCAACCCCAGCATAAACCTGCAATGCATTTAGCGCATTAGCATATTTAGAAATAATAAGGTTTAATCTTATTAAGATTAACCTTATTCTTAAATTCCACTCATTGTAGATCGGCTAATAGAACTGTGGACTTATTTTTACCTATTCGAACTATCTTGTAAGGGCCATCCCATCGAGGTTCCAACTTTCCTAGAAACAGCTCCCTACGCGCATCGTAATATAGAACTAACTGCCCCTTTTTAAAAGTATATTTCTTCGCTTTTAGATCATGCAACCGCTTCATCCAACGTTTAGCTACCTCCTGGTGCAACAAACTCTGCAATTTGAGCTCGTCCAAGTGGGCTATAGTTGTAAACTGCTCAAATAGGGCATCTTCATCACCTAGAGAATGATTGATTGCGAATATAATGTTCAGCAACTCAATTTCTAAGGGCAAGACACACTCCTCCCCATAAACTAATTTGAATGGGGTGTGGCAAGTGGCTCGTTTAAACGTTGTATTATACACCCAAACCGCCACATAGAATTTTGTATCCTAGTCCTGCTTCTTTTCGAAGACTATCTTGGATAGGATACCCACAAGCTACTTATTGGTACTTTTGACTTGTCCATTAGCTTGCGAATTATAGGGGGTCGTTTTGTTATGCGTAATTTTCCATGCTTCAGTTAGGCTTCTAATTACCGTGTTTAAAAATGGTTCCACGTCCGATACTATTTCCTTTGGCGAACCAAAACGGCAGATGATTTGCGCAAGTAGGAAACTGGCAGTCTCTTTTGCATTATCCTGCCTCGTCGCCCGTGCTTATGACCACTTTGTAAAGTAATCAGTTGCTACTATAATATATCTCTTTTGAGTAGTAGAAGACGGGGTAATAGGACCCATAAATTCGATGCCCCACTTCTCAAATGGAAGGGTAGCCATAATAGGCATAAGTGGTCGCTTCTTGTTCTCTCGACTATCATGCCTTTGACATGTATCACATCTCTTGACATAGTCAAATGAATCCTGGAAGATGGACAGCCACCAATAACCAGCTCGTAAAGCCTTCTATGCCGTTAAGTGCCCAGCAAAGTGCCCTCAACAAGCGGAGTCATGGCACTCTTCCAAAATAAAGGGAACCTCGTCAAGCATCACACATCGGTGATAAATATCATCAACACCTTGTCGATATAATGTTCCTGCGATCAAGGAAAATTTTAATGCCTGCTATTTAATCTTCCTCTTCTTCGATTTTGATAAAGTAGCTCCAGTCTCTCCCGTAGAAAGATAGTGCGTTATAGCAACATACCAGGAGGGAATAGACGCCGTATCAATCTTGAACAAAGTCTCCATGTCACTTCCTTTAGCCAAGACCTCTTTTCGCTCTCCGAAATCCACAAGACACTCTACAATGCCCTAAAGCTTCAGTGGCTTGCTCTTAATCTCATAATCAAATTCCTACAAAGTGATTAACCACTTTGCTAAACAGTCAGGCGGCTGTAACTTATTCTATAAGGATTGAGCCAACTTCTTATGCTTTAATGCCTCATGCTTTGCAGCAGCTTTATTTGTTTGTAGTTGAGTGATTGTATTTAGGAGTGGTTGAATGAGATCACTATCCTCTACAACCTCATCTTTATTACATAAAAATTCATCCTCCAGCACATCGACTAAATAAGATGCAATTTCTTGAGGCTTCTCCACTACTTTATGGTGAGAACTAAAATCATCTCCCCATTTCTCTTCCCAACCTATCATTGTAACATAACACAAGACAATTCCGCCATTCAAAGGATCATCGTTATCTTCTTTACCAGATAGAGATTGGAAAGACTTGCAACCCCTATTACTATGGGATTCTCATATTCTCTCTCTCCTATAATGGAACTAGAGCCATTGAATAGACAAAGGTAATTGATTAAACCCAAATGGAATCTCGTCCATCTTCGTAGGAGCAAAAGTAATAGGTGGATTCTCCATTACCATTTCATTAATCTCCAAAATTGTTGTAAATTCTTCAGTACATGTTTCATCACCTGTCTCCTCTATTTTGTTCTCCGATTCTTCTTGTGTAATGACTCAAGAATTAAACTCAAAGAAGAAATCCTAGAAATGATCATGCTCTTGTATTCCATTTGTAGTTGACCTTCTAGGGCCATCAAATCGAATCATATATGTGCTCTCCTCCATGGGATCATCCAAAAACTCCCTAGCCCCACAACTCTCAATTGTACCCAATCATGCTTGGGTCTATTGTTATAATACCTTTGTGCTAGCTTTGGTTGCACTAGGACTACCAAGGTCTACCCAAAAGAATTGGGTATGAAATAGCTCATTGAATAGGTGACACTACCAAAAAGTTAATGCTAAAGTTCAACCCCATGATCACAATCGGAATTTAACGTAAGAGACCTAAGGGCATCACTTTTAATTGATCAACTAAACGTAGAACAATACTTGTAATCTCCTTCTTGTCATTCAACCCTAACTTAAATATTGTTTCTTCTGTCATTAAATTCACTATCGCTTTGCCATTAAATTGAGCCCCAAATATCATGTGCTTCATCACTTTCATGCCTACAACTGGAGCCCCTGGATCCAATAATAAATCCATGATTCTTATAAGTCAAACACCTTTATTCATATTAGCAATTTTTGTATTTGGCGAGACAGTCATATGATTACTCCTTTTAGCCCTTCATCGTACTAATCTATTATATATCTCTCTTCTACAAGTAGGAGAAATTTCTAGTAATTGTCTCACATTAATAGACAATTGTAAACTTTCTAGTTCATCCCATACATAAAAAGATTTTCCTTTCTCCTTGTAATTATCTTCACCTTTTTTTATCCTCTTAGTCTTTGAGGAAATGGAGCCAGTCCTTCCTTAATCTTTGGGAAATTTAAACGAATGGGCAAAGCAAAGGCCAATCTTTTGAATTAGGTGGTGAATGTATCGCATCTTTTTCTATATCACGATCTTCTGAGTGTTTTGGTAAAGGTTTCTCTTGTTTTGAAGTCTCAACCTTAGCACTATTAGGCTCAGTCAAACTTGGACCCCGTTCCTTATCTAAGATAATTACTGGGTTTGATTTTGATCGAGTGATTGCCCCAATCATTACATCTAAGTTAAAGGTGACACGTTTTTTCTTAATTGGCCTTACCTCCAAATCCTTTGTAATTTCTATTAGGTTTGCAGTCGAGTTAGTCATGCCTTTACCTTATCTTGGCTTTGCAAAGATATACCTTCCCTTGGGCAATCCTTTTCATAATGACGCACACAAAGGGACATAATCCTTTCTCTTGTGCTCATTTGGGCAAAACCTAGCCACATGTCCAAGTTGCTCACATCTCCAGCAAGCCACACCTTTTCCTACCTTTTCCTGCATTATTATTACTTCTAAAATTAGGATTTCTATACGGTGAAGGTCCCTCTCATTTCTAGAATATCCTCCCTGTCCTTAATTCCTTGGCATTGGAGGTGTCCCCTAGTTTGGCATACCTCTCGGCATAAATAGCCTATTAGGAGATCCTATTGGATAAGTCACATTTTGACTATCCATATAATTATAATTTGTTTGCATTTGGGCTACTTGTTGTCGCAAATGAGTTTGCTTAACCTAGCATTGATCCTCCATGTGAATGCTTCTTAAGCAATACTTGCATAACAAATTTCTCAAGACTGATCATGAACCACTGTACTTGATGTGGGGTATTTTATTGTTAAATGACCGAAACCATGACATTTTCCGCACCATGTGTTGGACCTTGGTGGTGTGGGATTCCTTTGACCAAATACTAGAGTTGATCTAATCGCACTAGCATGCTGGTTAACATTATAAACTCCCTTTACATTGGGGTTTACTTCAACTAAGATCTCTTTCTTCATATCTACCAAAGATTTGGCTATTGGCTCAACCATCTTAAACTCATCTAGACTCCGTTCTGTAGATGCGATGACTATCGATGGTGGATATATTAAGGGCACCAAATACAGATTTAATCTAGCATATGGCATTGATGACGGTGTCACATCCTCACTCATCATATACACAGCATGAGGAGCTAATACTGGACCTCCTACATATGGTGTACTACTTGCCATGGAGGACAACATACTTGAGAGAACTAATCTAGGATTATTATATAGCCCCTTCCTCCTCAACTATCCTAATTGTACTTTCTCCCACCATTGTGCTTTTGTCTTTGTGTCTATCAAAGTAGCAAGTGGTTTATTGTGTGAAATCTGTAAGTCACACAGGTACTCTCATAACCATATATAACACTCTTAGCACTTCCTCTAGATCCTTGAAGATTGGAACCTATATGTTTTGAAGGACTATATATATTGTGGTCCTCTATCATATGATCAACGAAGTCTTCATTTGTTTTATATCCTACTATTTCAGTGCAAAGTTATCATAACCCACAAAATCATCACTGTTTTGACCCTCTCCTTTTGTGTCTTCTTCTTTCTTCTCCATAGCAATTGACCCCTTCTTCAAGCTACCCTTATTGGTACCACTTGTTCTTTTGAAGCTTCATGCTTGCCTCTCCCAATTGTAATCTGACTCGGTTCCTGGCTCCCCTGTGACTTTTCCAGTTTCTAATGATAAATTCAGCCCACCTTGCAAAGTATATTGCAACTCAACATTCAATTTTTCTAACTGCATCACTATTTGCTCAACTTTCTATTCCAATCTTATTCTTGCTCTCTCATTATGTGCTAACTTTTGGCTTTCACTCATTCACTCTTGTGTGTGTCAGCTTTCTCTATCATGCACATCCTCCTATGACTCTCTACCATAAGAGCCCTTATTTATGTAAATTCAACTTTAGAATAATATCAAGTAGTTCCTTATCCTCTGTTAACCCCAACACGAAGAAAGCAAAAGAAAGTGGAAAAGACGCAGGGCAAAGGTGGAAAAAAGGTAGCCCGACTGAAGAAAGAAGAGGAAAAAAGACCAAAAGCACAAGGGCAACCTTAAAAGTCCAAGGCAAATGCAAAAGGGAAAAGGCGCATTTTAAAATAAAAAGGCACACCCTGAAATCTTGTAAAAGAGTGCCGGGCTCTCACCCGTGCAATTTGTAAATGTAGACAGGCGGTGGAAAGGAAGCTAGAAAGATAGAAGGACAATGAGAAAAGGGGCCTAGGCTAATGGCCGGCCATGTAAAAAAGGGAGATGACCGCCCATGGAAATTAGGGCATGTATATAAAGTTGAAAAGTGAATGAGAAGCTCATTCTTGTGTGTGGCAAAAGCTTCTTCTTCTTCTTCTCTTGTTTCTTGCCTTCTTGCTTGTGCTTGAGAGAGGGATTGAGAAAGTGTGAGGGAGTGAGGGAGTGATTGTGTGAGAGTGAGGGATCTTGGAGAAGAAGCTCTCCATCTTCTCTCTTCATCTTCTCCTCCTCTCTTCTCTTCTCTTGTCTCGCGTGTGGCTATGGAGGATGAAGCTCATGGGAGAGGGATTGAGGTTGCTTGAGCTTGCCTCAAGGATCGTGGAGCTGCCGGTGTGCAAGAGAGAGGAGGGTACTCGATCGAGCATCAAGGTAAGCTCACTACACCCGTAAGGTAGGTATTGCGCGTCGGCTATGTGAGAGGTAGCCTGAACTAGTGCTCAGATAACTAGGAGATCTAGGAGGTTTTAATCCGTGGAACAGGTAAGTATTTGGGTTTGTTGGAAGCCTTAGATTAGGACTACTGTTTTGCATTTCTGTTTTTCATATTGCCTGCACTAGATTAAGGTTAGATTAGGGTGAGAAAAGAGAAAATAGGGGTTCTGGTTGCTGCTGGAAATAGGAAAACAGGGGCCCAGATTCAAGTTTTTGGGTGAAACAGGGACAGGGAACTGGTTGTAAGGTTCTGCAGTGCTGGGAAAGGACCTTAAGAGGTTTGGGAAGCCAGGACAGACCTCATTTCTTTAGTTGGCCTTGTGTGAGAGACAAAGAGAGAGAAAGAGAGTTTCTGGTTCACAGGACGAGGAAACGCGACCCCGATTCTAGACGCATTCGATTCGTACTGCTTCAGGTGAGTCCAATGTGTTCCATTGGCGCTCTAATCGGTTATGGGGAGTTTGTGGTGATTGAGTGCAGCAGGCATTAGGAAGGATTCAAATGCGTCGAAATCGCGCCTGCCGCCGACGCAGTCGGACCAACCCGCACTGGTCCGATCCCCAAAATCGGACCACCCGAGTTCTGAAGTTGGACCGTCTGACTCTCAAGATTGGAGCGTCCCGCGACTGAGAGAGAGAGTCGGACCAGACTGGTCTGATTGCCAGAATCAGACCCACCCGATCGGACGTGCCACATGGCGCTCGGACTGCCCCTTAGAATCTGACTGTTGTAGTCGGACCATTGGGGTTGGGCTCAGACCAGTCCATAGTCAGACCACATCAAAAATAGGACCATCCTCCTGGTCCGATTCCTAGAATCGGACCAACCCCGTCCGATTGTTAGAGTCGGACCAGACTAGTCCGATTGCCAAAATCGGACCGTCCCCGACTCCCAGAGTCGGACCGGCCCTGTCCGATTCCCAGAATCGTACCATCTTGCCAGAACAAAAAGATAAGGATCTTTTGCTGACCTTACCACATACCTGACCCCAGGATGCAACCCTGAACACCCCCAGGACCCAGTTTGGCCATTAGAACCTCAGAGATTAATCAAACTCACGGTGCGGAAAGACCATAGAATAGCCGAGAATCGAGTTGAAAACTCAAATTAGGCTAAGAACGTGGGTAGAAACAAGGTGGAGTTTGCATTAAACGCTTTCTGCGTCGGCATTTCACTTTTTTGCTCCACTAAACCTGCACAACAAGAAAAGAGAAAAGCATGTTTTCGTACCAAGCACCACGAAAGCACTAAGCACAACATGTGAGTAAGGAGCGCCGCTGCTTTCAAATAACAAGGAACACATCTGGATACCTAATAACATTAAGGAACCCACTGGTAGGAGGAGACCCCAAGACTTAGACAGGTGCTTGAGCGCCCTACTAGTAGTACCTGGAGAAAACACGAAGACACAAGAAGCAACAAGATAGAGGAGTGGAAGCTGCCGGAGCTGATTGGATTCATCGACAATCTCGTGGAGCTGGAAGCAGAAACAATGTCGAGATCAAGAGGCGACCAAGGGGAAGACGAAATAGACTTAGGAGAATTTCCAACTTTGGTCCAAGAACTGGTCCACGACTACGATCTACTCACCAGGACTGAGATCCAAGGTAGATCTGTAGAGGAAGTGGTGGCTAACCTGGAAGAAGAGAGAAGAACTATCAAGAGAGCACTGGAAGGCATAATTGCCTACAACCATGAGCAAAGGGCTAGAAGGCTGTAGCAAGATGTGGATATGTACGAGGCTAGATGAGTACTAGACCTAGCTGGGGCAGCCAAGTCTGAACCAAACGTAGAGAGGGAACGGGCAGCAGAGGCTGGCATGATGTTGAGTGAACTGGTGGTGGCAAAGCGACACATGGACAATACATCCATGGAACAAAGTGCTACTGCCCTAGCCACCACGCTACTATCAAGATTGGGAGTCACGCAAGGGGCTAAAGGGTAGGCTAGAATCCCCATAGTAGCGAAACAACTAGCTCGATACGAACCTAGCAGTGACCCGTACAGCTTCATGGAGCAGTTCGAGCAAGTATGTGAGGCAAACGGTCTTACTGACCCTGCGCAGCGAGCTCAAGCGTTCGGCCTGTGCTTAGGCAACAAGGGGAGGACCTGGTACTCTAGTCTGGATGACACAAAACGTACAAACTTTGCTCGCCTTAAGGGCCTCTTCATCAAGAGGTTTTCGGAGGCGGGGTATTCGGATAACCTCATTGTTAGGTTGATGAATATCAGTCAAAGGGAGTAGGAGGACGTTAGAGATTACGTCACTCAGGTGCGCAGTCTCTAAAGAGAATCCCTGCCAATGAGCGACCCACTGAGAGGGCAGTGTCTACAGTGTTCATGAACGGGATTCGGAGTGAGGAGCTCTACAAGGCTTTGGCCAGTAACTCCACCTTACAACGAGACGTGCTAGCTCGAGTATTCGAGGAGGCAATACGCGTAGATGATCAACTTAGGGAACGTAGCATGAGGACTACCAACCGAGATAGTGCAAGCCAGAGGGACCCTAAGAGATCAACCACCTTAGGGGGAAAAGCAACTGCTAGCACGCAGGACAAGGGAAAGAGTGTAGACCATGACCAAGGGATGGCAGAGATGAGAATGGAGGTTGCGCGGTTGCAAGAGCTCGTTAGAAAGCCTGCGAGATCACATGTACAATGTGTATACTGCGGTGGCAATCACCTCCCAGTGGAGTGCCAAGATCCTAGATCTCGGCCGTGCTCAAACTGCGGTAGATTCGGACATGATGCAGCGCATTGCAGAATGCCGAGGAGACTCCCATATACGCAACAGTACAACCTTTGGGCAGGGGAACCCAGTTAGCTCTTCCAGCACCAACTGACTCAAGACCTGTCATGCCTAGGCTGGAGATGAACCCAACTGGTATACCCAGGCCACCAGGGCCTTTTGTGACTCACCCACCTAGCGATGCTCCTGTTCACTTTGTGGAGGAGCCTAATGGGGAAGATACATATGTCAATCCGTACATATCCTACGACGAGGAGGGCAAGCCAGTCCTGATGGACTATCGGCCAGTGCCGGTGATGGCTTTAGGAAGAGGACAAGGGAGAGGCTTTGGAGGGCCTAGCCAGGATCCAGTCACATGCTGGACTTGCGGCCACCCAAGCCACATTTCATCACACTGCCCAGAGCAAGAACAAGCTAACAAAGACAAAGCGGATCTCCGGTGCACAGAGTGTGGAATCACACATCTGTTTCCTGACTATCCTAGGCGGAAGCCATCAACGAGCGCTGCCAACATGCCATTGGTGCCTTTGGGGCGCTTTGGAGTTGAAACTTTTGGTAGTGAGGATACGCCCATCCCACTATATGCTATGACGCGAGCTAAAACGAAACAAGCAGGCATCTCCTTGCCAGGGCCAGGTAACCTTGATGTAACCTCAATAGGGAAGAGAAGCCAAAGGAGACGGAAAAAGAGAACCGATGTGAAGATAACCCTTAAAACCGAGGAAACGACTACGTTGGTAACGGGAAAGAAGGTCATTGACGCAGAGGCAGAGACCTCGGCTCCTAAGATAGCAGAGCTAGGGAGTGCCAAGGTAGGGGAATATCCCCATCCCAAACGGAAACTCGAAGCTATAGCCAAGGTCAAGGAGTGGGTCAAGGACGCCCAAAAGCACCTCGAAGATGCTGAACCCATATTGGAAGACCCTATGGACGACTTCTCCGGTGTTAGCACACCAGTCTTACCCTCAAAACCATAGGCTGGGAGCATGCCTGTATCACTAGGAGTGACTCAGCAGCAAGGCCGGAGGGAAGCTTACCAGGGCAGATAGAATGCATGGCCTAGAACTGCCAGCCTCAGAGGAAGACAAGGGTCCAATAGCCTCCTCACAACTTTGCTGTCCACTCCAGTAACTCTAAGCATGGAGGATCTGCTTAGGCAAAATCACTCCTTATGGCAAGAGTTAAAAGACTCGATCGAGGGACATGCAGAACTTGCGGGTGCTGATCCGCAAGATCATGATGCAGTTACACGGATTCCAAGTCTAACTCTACATGCAGATCCTAAGTCTTTGCACATCAATGCTTTTTGGGAAGGCACTGAAATGCACGCAGTTTTGCCCGTCCTAGCCTTAGGAGACATGACTCAGAAAGGAATTGTAGACACAGGCGCCGGTGTTAGTGTGCTAAACCATGCGGTCCTAGAGGCATGGGGAAACCCTCCTGTAGAGACTACTAGATTCAATGTCATACTAGCAAATGGAATGAAGGTAAGACCATTTGGGGTCTTAAAGAATTGGCCGGTAAAGATTGCCAGTGTGCAATTCTTGGTAAACTTCATTGTCATGAAGGGAGTGGATTACGACATACTATTAGGCCGACCTTGGATGAGGAATGCACAAGTCATAGAGAATTGGGGCAATGGATTGATTTTCCTAGGGAACAGAACTAGTGCAGTGAGGGTAGAAATGGACACTTGGACGACGACACCTACCGACCTAGCTGCCATCTCGGCTATGCTAAAAGGTGATACTCAACCAACCAAGCCCTATGGATCGCTCGCTAGATATATTCCTTGCCCTGAGGATGAGAGGGATTGGATGCACGTGTTGGCAACCATTGACCTACCATTCTCGGATGAGGAAGGACCACATCAGCAAGCTGCTAAAACCGCTACCATGCCAACTGAGGAGCGAGTTGTGCCGCTTTGCATGATGGCAGGAAGCTCACTCAACCCAGGCAAACCGGCCTCGTCCCACATCCCCAACAACAAATTAGAGCTTCAGGAAATCGTAGAGTATCTGACTGATAAATTGGACGGCAATTTGGCTGCTAACTTAAAACCTCTACGTGACCTTCTAGCTAAACCAGAATGGAGATGGACCAAGGTCCACGACCTGAACTTGTTATATAACTGGGCTTTAGTTAGTGACGACAAGGAGACTGAAGAGGGAAGCTTAGGGGATGATGAGCAGTCAGAAGGATAGGACCCGGACGATGAGGAGTATGAGGACTGTCACTCTACGGGAGAAGAGAGTGAAGAAGAGGTAGACACGATAGAGTACGACACGGAGGGAAAAGCGATAGAGCAAATTAGGGCAGACTTAAGGCCTAGGAAAGAAGGGATCAGTCGAAACGAAAAAGGAGTCATACTAATGGAGTGTGACAGATCTTGGCTGGAACGAATAGAAGCCGTAGATTACGAGCAAGCCGGAGTAGCACAACGATGGGTAATCCCAGTGCTCAAGACAAATTCACCTACGGAACTACGACCCCCTGGGGAAACACCTTCCTCAAGTGAGGGATGTGAGTTCAACCCAGAGTTGGAAGTTAGCACTAAGAGTGATCCCGAGATACCGCAACCCTCTAAGGTCAAACGCACCAAGGGAGACTTGCCAGTCCACTTGAGGCACAGGAGGCTAAAAGAGGAGGCCAGGAAGCAAGCAAGGGACTCAGAAGCGGAAAGGTAGAGGAAACCACGGGATCTACCCAAACGGTTTACAAAATTCAAAAAGGGTGATAGAGTGGTGGTTCTGTTAGGTGCAAAAAGACAAGGTTAGACTAGTGAACTGATCGAGGGACCCGCCAAAGTCAAAGAGGTTAACTTGGCTGGGAAAAGTGAAAAACCAAGACCGGTGTTCGTCGCAGATGACTTGGCGGAGGAGGAAGAGACCAAACTTGTTGCGCTCCTGCAAGAGTACGTTGACGTGTTTGCCTAGACATTGGACGAACTTAAGGGATTCGACCCCAAAGTTGTGACTCATAACATCCCAATGGTTCCAGATGCAGTGCCAACAAAACAACGACCTTACCCCATGAATCCCAAGCACGCCCATGCAGTGAAGGAGGAGATTGATAAACTCATGAGGGCAGGTTTCATATATGAGATCGAGCACACGGACTGGGTGTCACCTATCTTGATTGTCATGAAGAAAAATGGAAAAATCCGAGTGTGCGTAAACTACAAAAAGGTGAATGCTGCTACGAAAAGGGATAACTATCCTTTACCTTACACCGAGCACATGCTGGAGAGGGTAGCAGGGAAGGAAGCCTACAGTTTTCTGGATGGTTTCTCGGGTTACAATCAAGTGCAAGTGCACCTCGACAACAGGCACAAGACTGCCTTTGCCACGGAATGGGCCATATCCGCCTACATTGTCATGCCTTTTGGGCTAATGAATGCACCTGCAACTTTCCAGCACCTAATGTGCACTATCTTTAAGGACATGCTTAGGCGCGAATCGGAACTGTTCGTAGACGACCTATGTTTACACTCTAGTTGGGCCGAACACTTGAAGAAATTGAGAGCTGTCTTTGAAAGGTGTAGGCTATACCACCTCCCGCTAAACCCCTTAAAGTGCCAGTTCTGTGTAAAACACGGATGCATCTTGGGGCACGTAGTGTCACGGAATGGCATTGCTACTAACTTTTCCAAAGTCAGAGTCATTGTTGACCTACCGCCACCCGACAACTACAAGGGAATTCAGTGCTTCTTGGGACACACTGGATATTATCGACGATTTGTGCTAAATTATGCATTAATAGCTAGACCTTTGTACAAGCTATTGATAGTGTTTGAGTGGATGGAGGAATGCCAGCGCGCATATGAGGAGTTGAAAAAGGCTCTTATGACTGCACCAATCTTGCGAGCCCCAGACTGGAGCATAACATTCCATGTGCACATAGACGCCTCTAAGTTCGCTATTGGAGCCGTGCTATGCCATCTTGGTGAGCATAACTTGGATTACCCAATGAGTTTTGCCAGTAGGCAACTCACAGAGACCGAGATGAACTATTCCACGACGGAAAGGGAAGAGTTGGCCATGGTATTTGCGATAAAGAAATTTAGGCATTACCTGTTGGCCACTCCCTTTGTCTTCTTTGTTGACCATGAAGCCCTACTGTATCTTGTGAACAAGCCTTGCGCTATGGGGGGCATAGTTACTCCTTTTACTGGAGTTTGACTTCTCTGTAGTTGTACGCAAAGGAAAGCAGCACTACATGGCTGACCACATGTCCCGCATACCCACAGGAGAAGCCGCTGGACAAGGCGTGCCTGACGATTTACCGGACACCCATCTTTTTAACTTGTCTAGTGAACGAGAATTATTTAGAGTGGATCTGACGCCATATTGGGCCGACGACATAGTGCAAGTGCTAGAAAATGGACTACTAGAGCGACCCATTGAGAAGGCCAGGCTGAAGAGACTCATCTTGAAAATTCAGCCATACCAATTGATAGCTAGCCAACTCTACAGGTTGGGACAAGACGGTTTATTGCGCAAATGCGTGTGTGAGCATGAGATGCACAACGCATTAAACGAAGCACATGGTGGAATAGCTGGAGGACACTTTAGTGGGGATACAATAGCCTGAAAGGTGCTACAATCCCACGGTTTGGCTGTCCAATCGAACTTGTAAGCGACCAAGGCACACACTTCATTAATGAAGTGATTGCCCACTTGCTCTCTACCTTCCTAATAATTCATCGGAAGTCCTCTCCCTATTACCCTCAGGCTAATGGCCAAGTCGAAGCCACAAATAAAATCCTAGTCAATGTGCTTACAAAAGTCGTGTCTACTTCGAGAAGTGACTGGGACAACAAGCTAATGGCGGCCTTGTGGGCCTATCGCACAGCTTATAAAACGGCTGTAGGACAGATGCCCTTTAGGTTGACGTACGGAACTGAAGCCATTTTGCCCTTAGAATTCTTCATTCCTAGTTTGAGACTAGCAGTCTAGGAGCGTTGGGAGGGAAGAGAGGCTTGGACCAACCGCTTAGTGGAACTCGAGCGCTTAACGGAGACGCGTCTCCTCACCACTCACTCTCTGATTTGTGAAAAGTCCCGACGAAAGATGTGGTTTGACAAGCATGTCACACAGCGAGACTTCGAACAAGGGGACCTTGTTCTGCTGTACTCGGTAAAAGGACATAAACAGAAGATGAAGTTTCAGGGGCTAGGGCCTTTCAGAGTATGCATGATCGGTAGGACCGAGAATGTCGAGTTGGAGACACTTGACGGTGAAGGAATAGGCTTTTTTAACAGCAGCCGCATTAAGAAGTACTATCCTCCTTCACATCCATTACATGAGCCACCCATGCTAGAACCCCCACTGAATGTCCGCATGGCTACTGTAACTGACCTTACAGATCAGGATGAAGAAGCAGTGGCACCAGCGTACCTGCGGATCACAGTTGCAGCAGGAGCAGTGTATTCTTTCAAGGCCTTGATTGATGAAGGTGTTGATTACAACATCTTGACACATGACCATTGGACACGCATTGGTCAACCTCAACTACAGCTCACTAACGCTAAACTCACCCCGTTTGGGGGCACCACTTCCCCACTCCTAGGGAAGTGCAAGGTGGTCATTTCCATCGAGTCTGAGAGTTTACCAGCCTTCTTCATGTGTTACTTGACAATAAAGGAGCTGGCAATGTGTCGCTATTGGGTCGCACTTTCAAGAAGCAAACCAACTATAATGTGGATTACAACCTAAATCGCATACATCTTACTATTGGCAATGTGTGCATAGTGACAACTTTCAGCAAGGGCTGTCTTAATTTCCCCACTTTTACGAAGCCACCGGTAGAAACCCCTACGACCATGCTTCAGCCCGAGTCTGAACAGACGGAAACTACGGCCTCGTGCCGAGCTCTCAACCCCAGACCCACGCCCACCAAGAGTGCTTACAAGGCCAAAGAGTCCAAGTTTCTATGGGTGCCGAAACGGCAAAAACCACATCCGGGTGGACCACCCAAGTATGATCCTAAACATCCAAATTATCAACCGTCCCGACCCAAGAGGCAGTCTCGGCGCTATCGCCGTAGACACACAACCACGCCGCGCTGGATTCCCAAAGATCTCTTGCGGGCACAAGGATACTACAAGGGCAATCCCTGGATTTGGGTGCTTAAAAATGGCCAGCTAAGAAGCTCATCTACAAGCAATCTCACCCTAATGAGAGAGGCTTGCACAAGTGGTGCCCAGAACACAGTTAGCAGGCCAGGGCCAGTGGTGGCTAGCAAGCCTCAGCTCATCTGTCGACCAAAACAAATGCCACAGGCCCTAAACCTACCTAATCTTGAGAACTTACAAACCACTATGACTGCTCACTCAGAACCTAGTACAACCCCCATGCCTCTAGAGCTTCCTGCAGCATCTCAAAGTGCTTCAGAATGCGAGGCCCAACCCGTGACACCGATGAGGAAGTCACAACTATCCAATCCAGTTGCACCAGCCCCGCCAGCGGGTCTTAAACCGTCATACGCAATATGACGTTTCCTCTCTTTGGCTAAGGACCTTGCCGCAACTTCTGGGGATGACTTAATAACCTGCATTAAAATGTTAAACGAAACTTTCACTACATTTGCTAGAAGCTACGAGAGGCTAGACCTAGGCCTTCTTGACGAAACGCTTGCTTCGGATGTTCGTGCATTACCATGCACTTGGGAGGAATACGAACTTATGACCACTGAAGTTCCCAAAATTGCTGCCGAACTGATAGCAAACGATGAAATCCTGAAGGATCAAGCTGCACTTAGAAGACTTATCACTTCTTATCGTAAGCCTCCTATAGTTTTGCTCCTAAACAGGAGTTGCAAGAGCTCAAGCAGATGGCAAGCTCACCTTCCACATTCTTGCAGCAATGGTTTACGCTAAGGATCCAATGGGAGAAAAAAGGTTGTCGCATAATGACCAATGCTGAGCAATGCAGGGCAATTAAAACTATCGAATATGACCCCACTTATGTGGCACCTATCTCGTTTAGGGTCTTGGCCATCACCCGTAATCAGCATTTGGACGACCATATGCTCGCCCACCCCTACATTGACCAATTCCTCACCGAACAGGAATTACATGTTGCCAGTCGCCTCAATACTGGAGATCTCTTCAAATTCCTACTACTCCAGAAACCTGCAGTAGAGGAAGCCCGTCTTCCTCCACTCTTTTTTTATCTTAACCTAGGAATAGATAGTCGAGCCACGACGAGGTTGATGATGCACGCTACTCTCCTCCCTGTCTTCTGCTTAGAGCTATTGGAAAATATGAGTAACACCCGTTTTGCAAGGTGTAATCACCCCTTTTTGTCCACCACTCCTCTAAGAGCTAGAGCCGGTATTAAGGAATACCTACAAAGTCGCGCATTTTTATCACAATTCCTGCGACCGCCCTGTGACTAAATAGGTGCCCCATACCTTGCCCAATGTACTCTCTCTCTCATGCACAAAAAAAAAAGCAAAGAAAAGAAAAGAAAAGAAAGTGCTTGCAGTCTTCATTCACTATTATGGTGCACCATACTCACTGCATCTAGAGTTCTCTCTAGCCCCTCCCCCACTTCACACTTAGGGCACATCAAGGGTAGGACTTTCAGACCTGTCACCCTGAGTTTTGCACCGCACCTCCGAAGTTGCATGACCTGGGTCCTCAAGTGTGGGACGTTACCGAGGGCTTGCCCAAGGTTAGACCCATCTCCCAGTTCCACTGGCATGGGCACCATGCACTACACAGTGAGACAGACACACCCCCTAGGAAGTGCACCACTTTTCTTGCAAGTTATGTTCATGTTTCAAGAACGGGCTGCTTGGTTGAAGGAGATCATCTACTACATCCTCCAATGACAAGGAATTTTTCCAAGAGTCGGACATGACCCCATTACTGACACTTCAAGAGCTTCGTTGCGAAGGTTTCAATGGCCCAACAGATTTCATGTTGCCAATCATCCGCCTACTGATGGCTGCCATGACTGAATCAAATCAAGCAGAAGGAAAACCCCGTGATGGGCTGCCATTGGCATAGATCTTGGAACCTCACCGTCCGATGATCCATGCCCACCGCCTCAAGATCTACGGATCACTTATTAACACCACAAGCCTGAAAACTTTCAACTCAAAACTGAAGATCCCACTACAAGGATTTGAGCTAGTAGCGACGCCAATTAGCGACGGCGGATAGCGGTGTCGCTATTGGCATCGCTATTGGCGTCACTAATAGCGTCGCTATTTGCGTCGCAAATAGCGACACTCCACAGGGAAAAAAAGCTGCCAAAACCGAGCGCGGTTTTCATTTCGCGTTTGCGGCTTGTGAGTTTTGAGAGCAAGAGCGAGGGAGAGAGCGACCGTCGTGAGAGAAGGAGAGGAAGAAGACTTGCCGCCGCTGTCGCCGCCATTGTTTACGAAGGAGAGGAGGAGCCTTCATCGCAAAGAGGAGCCGTCCCACGCTCGCCATATCTCATCGGTGAGTCTCCCTCTCTCTTTCTTTTGCTTGTTTAAGTTTTAAATCACTCTCTTTTGCTTGTTTAGAAGAGGAAATGAGAGAGAAAGAGAGGGAGAGGGAGAGAGAGGGAGAGAAAGAGAAAGAGAAAGAGAAAGAGAGGGAGAGGGAGAGGGAGAGGGAGAGGGAGAGGGAGAGGGAGAGGGGGAGGAAATGAGAGAGGGAGAGAAAGAGAAAGAGAGGGAGAGTGCATTCTCTCTCTCCCTCTCCCTTTTGCTTGTTTAATGTTTAAATCACTTTCTTTTTTACTTGTTTAGGAGAGGAAATGAGAGAGAAAGAGAGAAAGAGAGGGAGAGGGAGAGGGAGAGAGAGGGAGAGTGAGAGAAAGAGAAAGAGAAAGAGAAAGAGAAAGAGAAAGAGAGGGAGAGGGAGAGGGAGGGGGAGGAAATGAGAGAGGGAGAGAAAGAGAAAGAGAGGGAGAGGGAGGGAGAGTGCATTCTCTCTCTCCCTCTCCCTCTCCCTTTTGCTTGTTTAATGTTTAAATCACTTTATTTTTTGCTTGTTTAGGAGAGGAAATGAGAGAGAAAGAGAGGGAGAGTGCATTGTCTCTCTCCCTCTCCCTTTTGCTTGTTTTTAGGAAATGAGAGAGAAAGAGAGAAAGAGAGGGAGAGAAAGAGAGGGAGAGGGAGAGGGAGGGGAAGGAAATGAGAGAGGGAGAGAAAGAGAAAGAGAGGGAGAGGGAGAGGGAGGGAGAGTGCATTCTCTCTCTCACTCTCCCTCTTGCTTGTTTAATGTTTGAATCACTTTCTTTTTTGCTTGTTTAGGAGAGGAAATGAGAGAGAAAGAGAGAAAGAGAGGGAGAGGGAGAAAGAGGGAGAGAAAGAGAGGGAGAGGGAGGGGAAGGAAATGAGAGAGAAAGAGAGAAAGAGAGGGAGAGGGAGAAAGAGGGAGAGAAAGAGAGGGAGAGGGAGAAAGAGGGAGAGAAAGAGAGGGAGAGGGAGGGGAAGGAAATGAGAGAGGGAGAGAAAGAGGGAGAGGGAGAGGGAGGGAGAGTGCATTCTCTCTCTCCCTCTCCCTTTTGCTTTTGGAGAGTGTTAAGATATATTATGAGAGGGAGAGGAAATACGAGAGAAAGAGAAAGATAAAGAGAGAGAGGGAGAGGGAGAGGGAGAGAAAGAGAAAGATAACATATATTGGAATGATAGTATATCCATGATTATGATAATGGTATCCACTTTACTTTTTTTATGGGTACCATTACATCGACTCCTTAAGGGGGCTAAAAATTAGTCATACTGTTTATAAAGTCTAATTAGGAGATTTAAGATGCACGATAATAGACTTATCAATAATGGTATGCAATGTGCTTTGCCATAGGCCACGTACATTGGTGACTCTTTAAGATGGCTTAAAATTGGTCATGTCCTTCATAATGTCCAAGTAGGGGATCTAATTGTGATATGCATAATTCATTGTTTTTGTATTAACTTTATAGGCATAACAAATTAGAAATCATGCCAACTAGTCAACGGAAGGACTAAAAGAAAATGATACCCTAGCTAATGGTCATTACGATACTTCATCAAAATGAACCCAAAAGTATTATTATAGAAGAAGAATCCCTTAAATTGAGTATAGGATATTTTCTCTCAGGTCTTATGACTATGAGTAGAATTGATTGAAATAAATTTTATTACTATAGTTGATAAATTTCATAGATGGCATTAATTTTAATACGGGATCCTAGGACAAAAAAACCACATTTCTAAGATGCTTTTTGTTGAGACTGATTTATTATTAGACTAAGAGATCCTCAATGATGCTCATAAATGGATTACTTATACTCAAAGCCCTCTAGTGCAGTTTTTTACAATAACGAATAATTATCTACCGGGACAAACAAATCCTTGAGCATGATACAAGGCCGAGATATAACATCAAAAAATCTCTCAACTACTATGTACAATGCAAGATTTATGGTCAACTTGCAACTTGACGTACATCTCCATAAAGCTATCCATTTAAGCCTTGTTTGCTGTAATGTAGATAAGATGGAAAATGAAGAAGGTCTTATTGTTCAAGATCGCGAGACGTATCTTAATCAGCGTGTCCCATGTCCTTGCTCTCAATGCAAGTTGGCAATTAGACGAAAACGCCGATTGTCTATAGAACACGTACGACGATTTGGCGAGTTTCAATCTGAGATCATTGATCAGGCGATTGCGGATTTTCAGCAAATGGTAATTTGAAGTTAATATTAATCATGCATTGTACTCGCAAGCTAATTGCAAACCATACACAATAAGATTATGGGTGCCGAGTATCTCGGTTGAAGACATTGCTTGCACTCTTAAGTGTGCAAGCAAAATACGGTTGGAGTGATATGAGTGTGACTGAGTTATTCAGGTACCTTGCACATAGGCTTCATTGATTTTTTTTTTTACAGTATTATTGCAAAAATTTGTGCTTTTTCAAGGTGTTTTATGATTTTTTTCAGGTTATTGAAATATCATATATTACTACCTGCAAATACCATGCCTGAGTCTCGTGATAATGCAGTGGTTCAAAGTGGTACTTGGAGGAGCTGGAGCAATAGTTCGACGAGGTCCATCTGGATTTCTCGAAATAGATTCCCAAAAAAAATGGACGGATTTGCGCGACACCTTTGTGTTGCCGGCCCATTGTGAACTGGTGCATAGAGTCATTTGCTTGCTAATTGTAATACGACATGGTTTATGTCACAATGGTTTGAACTCGCTTTGTACGTGTTTGTGAACAAGTAATCTTCTATCCAAACCCCCGACAACCTCGATGGTGGTATGTTATACCTTCAACTCCTCGAAGTGCGAGAGTATATGATCAAAGCGATGTTCCGAGCATAGATGAAGATAATATGCAAATAGAGGGGTCGATATTACAAGGGGTGGAGGCCACTGCAAGCTTGGAGCCCGCATTGGCTAACAATGATGAAAATACAGTAGTCCAAGAATTTTTTGAGAACGAGGCAGACTCGTTCTTTTGTGGTGACATGTCTATCGACCTTCCAGTGTATGCAGAGTTGTGTCAGGAGATTAACATGGGACCATAGAATACTTCATTCTTGGAGAATTATATTACTCAATTCATTGTTTAGATCTTCCATAAAGGTACATAAGATATGCATTTTAAGAAGGATTTTTCAAAAATGATTTATATTACTATGCTTTGTATAGTTTAAATTGATTATTCTAACACCATTTTTTATCTGTGCAAGTGACATTTTCAGGATGAGTCGAGGGATGAGCGATGAGGAGTTTCAGGACATGATGGCACACATGTCTCCAGACCAGCTCGTGAGATTCAGAGAGATGGCAGACCAGGAGCTGTCTCGTTCTTCGTCAGGGCGCTCTGCTAGATTTGCTTCAGCGCGATCAGATGCTTCAGCTTCGAGCAGACGATCTCGACGCTCACGACTTGGGCCAGAGGGAGGGACTGCATCGGGATCAAGGGGTGCTGCTGTGGAGACACGGATGTGGTGTCTCCATCTCGTCGTTCAGCTGGAGCTGCATCACCTCCAGGATTTGTCACACCTGTGGGGATGTCTACTCCAGTTACTCCAGCTTTTGCGCAGCCGTCAGCAAGGTGGCACCCCTTTTGGTGGCACCCCCTTTGGTGGCACCCCTTTGAGTGCCACTCCGAGAGAGGTTACCCCCCTCGGTACACCGGATGTAGAGGGGTCTCCTGGATATGCCTAGGAGCATGGACAGAGATGGGAGAGGATCCATCTTAGGCAGACTCCTAGGGGTTATGGATACCTGGTTGATAGTAGGTCAAGAGCCATCATCATGAATGATGAGGGGAGGAGGGTGATGACTCGCATGAGAGAGTTGTGCCAAAAAGTTTTTCGGCACAACGTCCTGGATCATTGGAAGAACATACCGGAGGGGAGCAAGGACTACATAGTAGCATCCTTGCACAAGGAGTTTCCGGTGCCAGCCACAGTAGATAGATTCTCTACGGGCTGGATGATGGATTGCATGCGTGCATACATGTCACATAGACAATCCGACGCACGCAAGGCAATCAAGAGTGGGGCTGCAAAGCCCGAGTGGTTAGATGCAGACGACTGGCGCGCGCTGACTGAGGGAGGAGGCTACAGATTCGCCAGGACGTTGGAGTCAGCAGCAGAGCGGGAGGCGGCGAGGGCACGACTCGAGGCCGGAGTGGTCCATCATCTTGGGAGTGGCGGCCACATGACATATTTGGAGGACTTTGTAAGTTTCTCTTTTGTTTTGCTTTTTTTTTTTTGAAATATTCTTTGTACTGACAATCATGTTTCTAACAGTTAGCATTTTGTTTTCTTTGCAGCACTCCATTACAAATCGCGATCCGCAAGGCCTTGAGACTTGATATGCAAAGAGACACGATCTCAATGCATTGATCGACCGATTGTATAGACGCGGCGGCCCTGTAAGTCACTCATCTTTCTTGTCCGTAGTTACCATGAGATATTTGAATGCATTATTGTATGTGGATTGATATGTTGTTTCTTTTTCTGTAGAATTCGTTCGATGCTCCTTTGCACCGGGACGAGCTTTCGGGGGACGAGGATTTATAGCTCGCCCTTGGATCCTTGGAGCTCAGACACCTTTAGTTTTTAGTCGCCTGATCTATGTAGACATTTTCTATGTATTAGTGATATCCTTTCATGATTGTACCAATCGCATTTTATGCGATCATGTATTTATTTCATGTATCAGTTTTATGATTTCAGTATACATTCTTTTTGTTTGCAAGCGCTTTGTATGCAATAGTGCAGAAACTATTTTGTATGGCTCTCATACAGCACACAGTGCTATATGTGGCAGGGTAGCTTGCTGCCCTGCCACAAAAAAAATATTTCCCTATTACCGTCGCTATTTGCATCGCAAATTTACTGCTCGCGTCGCTATTGGCCTCGCTATGTGCGTCACAAATTTACTGGTTGCATCGCAAATGCAATTCATATAGCGACACCAATAGCGATATTTCTATGGCATCGTCAATAACGACGCTTTTTGCGACGACGGGGGCAAATTTTGTTGTTTGTATTTTCGTTGCTTTAAACGTCGGTATAAGGTCTATATCTTGTAGTGTCCTCTACTCCCAGACAAGGGTTTTCAACCCAAGCCAGGGCTTTTCAAGGCAAACAGCATTCGGGGGGCTTCTCCAGAATAAATCCCTCCAATATCATCCTCCTAAGGGATTGCTTATTGTTTCAAGCATTTTGGCTACTCAAAAGACGACCGGCTCCATAGGGGCGCCAGAACAGTGAGAAAGATGCCGCGAATCGTCAGGAAGCCTAAAGCACACCGGAATCTCTCCTGGTCATCGTCATCAGACTCCTTCACCTCTCATTCACAAGCCTCAGTGTCATCGACCCACCAGTTACACCTCGCAATAGCATCATCTATCCCACTACTTCCCACCACAGGGCCATGGGACTAGCACTCGTCTAGGAGGGGGGTAATGTTAACCCCAACACGAAGAAAGCAAAAGAAAGTGGAAAAGACGCAGGGCAAAGGCGGAAAAAAGGTAGCCCGACTGAAGAAAGAAGAGGAAAAAAGACCAAAAGCGCAAGGGCAACCTTAAAAGTCCAAGGCAAATACAAAAAGGGAAAGGCGCATTTTAAAATAAAAAGGCACACCCTGAAATCTTGTAAAAGAGCACCAGGCTCTCACCCGTGCAATTTGTAAATGTAGACAGGCGGTGGAAAGGAAGCTAGGAAGATAGAAGGACAATGAGAAAAGGGGCCTAGTAGGCTAATGGCCGGCCATGTAAAAAAGGGAGATGACCGCCCATGGAAATTAGGGCATGTATATAAAGTTGAAAAGTGAATGAGAAGCTCATTCTTGTGTGTGGCAAAAGCTTCTTCTTCTTCTTCTTCTCTTGTTTCTTGCCTTCTTGCTTGTGCTTGAGAGAGGGATTGAGAAAGTGTGAGGGAGTGAGGGAGTGATTGTGTGAGAGTGAGGGATCTTGGAGAAGAAGCTCTCCATCTTCTCCTCCTCTCTTCTCTTCTCTTGTATCGTGCGTGGCTATGGAGGATGAAGCTCATGGGAGAGGGATTGAGGTTGCTTGAGCTTGCGTCAAGGATCGTGGAGCTGTCGGTGTGCAAGAGAGAAGAGGGTACTCGATCGAGCATCAAGGTAAGCTCACTACACCCGTAAGGTAAGTATTGTGTGTCGGCTATGTGAGAGGTAGCCATGGCTGCTCGGTTCAAAACACTTGAGCAATAAGTGGTCCGTAGGTCTCGGGGTAGAGCTGGAATCTCCCCTACATCCTCAGTCCCATAAAGTATATCATCACTGAGCTTTTCTACTAAACCAAAAATCTCAACCACTTACCTAGCTTCCTTTGTATCAGATGTTACTTTGACTCCCTTAGTTATTACTACCCACACTAAGACACATGAGCCCCAGTCTATTCTCCTAAAAGACTTATACACTTCTCTAGAAAACCAGTCATAATGGTGTTAAGTTGGATTTCATTGACTAACTTAAATTATGACACTAGTGTCACAATCGCCTTTGGTTCATCTTGAAACATCCAATTCCAAGTGCACAATTTCTTGATATCAATCCACAATTGAGGTTCAAAGTGCTTGCCCCCATCCATTAATTCGGTATCCCTTGCCTTATCTACGATAATTCAATGAATATTATGTGGCAATTCGGGCAAGAAGCCTCATAAGAAAGCTTCATTAAAACAACTCATTAGAGTCTCATTTGCTTAAGTCGATAATTCTTTTGCTTATCTCAAAATAACTAACTGACTCATATGGCAAGGTCAAATAGGTGTAAAGTTCTAATCCTAAGCTTTATATCTTCTCCCCATTTCTAAGGGAAAACTCCTTATATGTTGCTCCTACCATGTTTGTGTCGATTTATTATTTGTCCCCTTTCGAGGATATTGAACTTTGGAAGAAGTTTGGCTTCAGGTAATTGAAAGATCTTATAGATCTTTTCTCCAAACACTATATTAGGGAATTTGGGAATTCTCACATAGTTTGGGAATTTCCAATATAGTTAATATTTAGCTAAATGATTGTAAGAAGCTAGGAAGAATAAGGACTTAGTGTGTAAATAATATTGATGCCATGTCACACTGACATTGGTATAAAAGGAGAGACATGTAATTTTTCTCATCTTTTGACACATTAATACATTACTGTCCTTCTTCTCTTCACCTTGCTCCCAGCTTCAGTGGCTTCTTTCTCTTTCCTATCTTTCTCTCTCCTATTCTAGTATTTCTCTCTCCTCATCACTCTATTTCTCTCTCTTTTGTACTCTTTCTTCTATCTTTTTTGTGCAATATTCTCTCTCCTCTTTCTCTCTCTCCAATTCACTTCTTGACAAGTGGTATTAGAGCATTGGTCTTTGATCCATTTTTCTTTCTATTTCAGTCCAATTTTTTCTCCATAAAAATCAATTTCAGACAAGTACTAGATGTACTTGACAAATACAGTGACTAGCAGAGGTTTGCAAACCATCTAGAGTTAGCAAGAGACTACATCTGGATATCTTCAAGGTCAGATATGGTGGTGGAAGGACAAAATAGCAAGTCGTCATCAAATTTTCATGCAATTTGGAGGTAACTAGGTCAAATGGGAGTTAACAGGGCTTAGTTTGGAGTTAATCTAAACTTTTCAAGAGAGACTTCTCTTTCCTCTTTCTTCAACCTTTGGTCAAGCTTCCATGGATTTTCTAGCCAAGATCCCTTCCTACCACACAAATCTGTGCTTATAGACTTCATCCAAGCTTAGAATCTGTTGCTTCAGCTCTCAAGCTTCAAGTCAACAACCATTGTGAAGGATTAGTGCTACCTAATCAGGACAAAAAATAGTCCCGAAAGACGCAATTTTCAAGGTGCATCAGGCTCATCTTTCTTCTCTCTAACTGATTTACATGAAATCTTGGCTGCTCCAATCTTCAACAAGAGGAAACCTACAATAGACATCAAGATTATACCCCATTCTTCATCCTCAAGCCTTCCCATAAACCCTAGATGAACAGTCCATGGCAGCCATGAAAGCTTTAGCCCAAGATTTCAATTCTCATCAATTTCTTGAAGAATATTCATCATTTCAGCCCGTGGGATCATTTCGGTAAGGATTCTTGAAGAAGTTGCAAGGATTAAGCACAATTGGTCAAAGATTGAAGCTTAAGAGCTTCCATAGAGCCAAAATTTGGGGGAAATGGGTTTAATGCTTCAATCTTAAGCATCTTAAGCTTCAAGATTGCTCTTAAGCATTAAATACACAAGTTTTGAAGATTATTTTGGCAACATTGGACCACCGGAGTCTTTATCAAGCATTTGGGGATTGATGAAGTCATCATCAACCATGTCAAATGTACTCTTCTTCAATTCTTAATCTCTCTCATTAATCCATTTGCTGAGCTTAATCCACTTGATTAAGAGATTAAAGAATTAAATAATCTCCATCAAATTTCAACCAACCCTTGCTTGAATAAATCCATTCATGTAATGCAATGTTTGCTCTATGCATATTAGTTCTAATCAGTGAATTAGAGGCTTCAATCTGAAATTTCTAGCATTACATTTGATCCAATTGATTAAAGGTATTGATTGAATAGGTTGCTCACTCTAATCCATTGATTGGCTGAATTATTTTACCCAAGATTGAAATATTGTAAAAGGGTAAGTACTAGCAATCAATGAGTCATTGAATTGCATTGGTAAGACCCTCTTCCTATCCAATTTTTCAAGATTCTATCCAATTGCATTTCATGAAAGGGGCTAAATGAATATTTTAGAAATGCATTTCATGTTGATTGATTAGAGTAGCATGCTAGTGCCATGTTGATATACCTATCAAGGAAAAAGGTGGATGCCAGGGGAGATAGTGGGACAAAAGAGAGGTGACCCTCCCTCACTATCAAAGATCCCAAAGGAGTGCAACACCAACCAACCCAGGGGGAACTTTGCCTACCTTCCGATGATTCAGAGCCTGTGTAGGGAGCATGCCCTATCTTTTTATCCCTCACATAAGTACAACGAGTGGAAAATTGAAGATTGAAGTATTTTCAAAGACTCAAGTACCTTCATGAGCAAAACAGGGTAAAACAAGGACTTTACAGGACATTGCAAGGTATTTACAGGTCCTTATAGGTACAAACTTCAATACTTAAGTATAGATGTAGGCACTATAGGGTGCCCACATGTCCTACTCAACCTCCTACAGGGTTTGGTAGCCATTTGGAACCACTATTTTACCTTAGAGGTGGAAACAAGGCATTTACTAGTTGAAACATGGTGCCAACCCGGATAGTTCAAACTCAAAGATTAAATTGCAGATTTTTTTGTCTTCAACCTGTTATAGTGTGCTATAGCTCATCTTAAAGAGAGCATCCTTGGCTTCGATTTGAATCAAAAAAATTTGAAATCGGAGCTTCCTATCTCAAGTTATAGCTGTTTTTCTAACAGAGCATATTACATGACTGCACTATTATGGCAAGGCATAAAGGCAAAAATAAGGTCCATGATGATTATGCTCAACAAATCAGAGATTCTATGTAGGAGAATATACTATAAGAGAGCCTTGAAGAGTCCCACGAGAGTGGAGAAATCAATGTTTTTAATAATACCTTGTGTGCACATGAAAGAAAGCATACCCAACGTCATGAGGGCCTATTATCAAGAATGGAGCAAATGGTTTTGTCTACTTATCAAACGAAGTCTTCTATTGAGAAATTAGTGGATTCAACTACTCAAAAAAAGGCTTTTATTGATAAGTTAGTAGAATCTAACACTCAAATAATGGCTCAATTCTCCTAATGGATGCAAATGTAAATGGGATCTAAAGAAGCAAAGGAGAAAGCTTATTCAAACAGTGAGCCCTCAATCCCACTTCAGCCACCTAACCAAAATGGTCAAGGTCATGGAATTATTGGATGAAGGGATATCCCAAATAGCCAATATGAAGTAGGTGAGACTTCACAAAGACCCAATGACTATTTGGGCAGTTTGAATGATGCCATCTCCCAAGCTTTTGGGCTGAATACCCAACTTCCTAGAGGTCCTCTACTGATGGGAAGGTTTCATATTGGTTCTCAGCCACCTATTGTGAGAGTTCCATCACATTTTGGGGGTTTAATGCCTAGTACTCATGACCAATCTATTTTGGGACAACAACCCTTCCGTGAAAGAGAGTTGAAATATAAGATCATTTTGGCCAAGTTCAATGGTCAGTCATCTTCACCATCTGATCTAGAGGAGTGGACCTCCAAATTGGAATCTTACTTTGACATATTTCCTAAAACTGATGATATGAAGATTCATTTTGCTTCCTTACATTTGGAGGGATTTGCGCATACTTGGTAGAGGTATATTAAAAAGGAAAACATACTTGTAGAGAATTGGAAAGCTTTCAAGACACGTATGGCTAAAGTCTTTGTCTCCCTTCTTGAAAAAGAGAAATTGGCACGGAGATGGTATGGTTTAGAGCAAAGACGCCTAAATGTAAGAGAGTATACCAACCATTTCCTCAATCTAACCATTGATATAGAGAGCATCAGTGATGAGGCTAAGCTCCACAAGTACATGTATGGCTTAGAGCCATCCTTATCAGCCAATGTCATGACACAAAACCCTACTTCTTTTTTCAAAGCTATTGAGCTTGCTGAGCACTATGGAAGGAAATATAGAAGGGAGTCCTCATTTTAGCTTGGTTATGGATAGCCAAAGATTGTTTTAAAACAGGGACAAGTTGGTAATGTTTATGGCAGCAATCATGTGCCAAGTGGAGGCTTAAGGGTGCCAACTTATCCACCATTCAATGCTTCAAGGCATCAAAGTAATTTCAGGACAGCAAACAATCCTATAGTTGACTTCAAATAAGGGGACAACAAGCCTAAATATATTTCAACCAATATAAGTCCCAAGTCTATTCATATGGACCTTTGCAAAGAAAGAAAGGAGAAAGGCTTATGCTTCAAGTGTGGGAAAAAGTATACACCTGATCATGCCATAAAGTGTGTATAAAAAAATACCAAAGCCAAGCTTCATAGTATGTTAGTCTTTGAGGATTTTGAAGATGAGATTGATGAGGCTAATGCAATTGCATGTAATGCTGAAAATGATGATCTTGAGGAAGAAGTTGGGCAAGAGTACTTTTATGATCCAACCGACTCTTTTCCTTTTGATCCACGTGGGAGTGTTCCTTTTGACCCAGGTGGGACTTATCATGAGCCACTTGCTACCACAAGTTGTTCCATTTCCATGGATGCTTGGACAGGTTCTAAGAGCCCTAATACACTCCATATGAAGGGTAACATTCATGGGAAGGCTATGTTTATTTTGATAGATAGTGACAGTACACACAATTTTGTGAATAAGTCCATTATGGACAAGCTGAATTGTCTTCCCACTAACTTACAACAGCCCATTAGAGTTCAAGTGGCCAATGGTGAAGAAGAAATCAGTACACAAATATGCCCACAGGTTTCTTTACATCTGGTTGAAATTTTTAAAGCAAAAATAAACCTAATTACCTTGGAAATGGAGCCTATAGATATTATTCTCGGTTGTGATTGGTTGATGATATTAGGCAAAATTACTATGGATTTTTCACAAGTGTATATGGAGTTTATCTTTGATGGACAGCTCATCCATTTACAGGGAATCCCTAGTAGATCAGATTTTCAGCTTATTACCATTCAACAACTCAAAAGGGAGTACAAGAGGCATTCACAGATATTTGTTTTGTATTTGAATAAAGAGATTGAAGATCAGCCCATAAATTCAACAAGTCATCCAGCCTTGAGAGCTATTCTTAAGGAGTATAGGAATTTGTTTGAGGTGGCTACTTCATTGCCTCCCAAGAGAGCGATAGATCACCCAACTCAAAGCTAATCAATAAGTCACCCTACAAATTGTCCAATTATGAGTGAGAGGAAGTAGCCAAGCAAATCAAGGAACTTCTTGAGATGGGATTCAATAAACCTAGTTCTTCACCTTATGCATCTCCAGTCTTGTTAGTCAAAAAGAAAGATGGATCTTTCAAGATGTGCATTGACTACATGGATCTTTCAGGATGTGCATTGACTACATGGATCTTAATAAGATCATAGTGAAGAGCGGGTATCCAACACCCAGGATTGATGATTTGCTTGATGAGCTTAAGGGGGCTAGATTATTTATAAATATTGATTTGAGGTTAGGGTATCATCAAATCCGCATGCGAGAGGGTGATGAGATCAATACTGCTTTTAGGATTGATCGAGGGCTCTATCATTTTCTAGTGATGCCATTTGGGCTTAGAAATACTCCAGCTACCTTCCAAAGTTTGATGAACAAGATTTTACAACCTTTCATCTTTCAATTTGTCCTAGTCTTCTTTGATGACATTCTAATTTACAATAAGACCCTTCAGGACCACCTATCGCATATGAGGAAGGTTTTTGATTTTTGCTAAGGAGAAGAAATGTTCTTTCATACCGACTGAAGTGGCATACTTGGGACATATTGTCAGTGAAAAAGGGATACATGCTGACCCCAAGAAGGTGCAATATATTAAAGATTGGCTAACACCTACTACTACTACTTCTCTTAGAGGATTTCTTGGTCTATCTTCATTCTATCACCGATTCATCAAGCATTATGTAGCTATTGCAGCTCCTTTGACTAACAAGTTAAAGAAGGAAGCTTTCTTTTGGGATGCTCTTGCAGATAGTAGCTTCAACCAGTTAAAGGAACTCCTTACTTCCACTCCTATTCTAATATACCTGGATTTTTCGAAAGAATTTAACAATGCGATGCCAGTGGCCGAGGCATTGGGGCTATTTTGTTATAGGATCATGGAGTGATTGCCTTTGAAAGCCGTAAGCTTACAGATAAAGAAATGGCCATGAATGTTTATGACCAAGAGATGTTGGCTATCTTGCATGCAATACAGAAATGACACCATTACTTGTATGGCAGCCGATTCAAAGTTCAGAGTGATCATAAGGTCCTTAAGTATTTCCTTACTCAATCCAATCTTACTCCTAAGCAGTGTAGGTAGGTAGCTACACTGCAAAATTATGATTTTGACATCACTCATACAAGGGGTAAAGATAATATAGTGGCCGATTCTCTTTCTCGTATATGGGCTTGCAAAGTTTAAACAATGACTGAGCTGCATAGTGATTGGATTGAAGAACTACATGAGGCTTATCCTTTGGATGAAGCGCTCAACCATATTTTTCAAAAATTATAGTAAGGTCTCATGAAAGATAACTCCCATTATCAACTTAAAAATGGTCTTATTTGGTTAAATGGCAAGATTGTCATTCCTTCTACTTCTTCTTTTACATGGAAAATTATGGAGGAGTTGCATTCTTCACCTTTAGCTCTAGACATCTTGGAGTTTTCAAGACCTATGATAGGATCAACAAAAGTTTCTATTGGAAAGGGCTATGGAAAGATGTCAAGGACTTAGTCATGAAGTGTATGCCTTGTCAATAGAATAAGAACAGCGCCCATAAGCCAAGTGATTTGTTGCATCCATTATCCATTCCTATAGGTAAATGGATGCACATTACCATGGACTTCATTATTGGCTTGCCTACTACCAAAAAGGGATGGAATAGTATACATGTGGTGGTGGATAGACTCACTAAGGCAACCCATTTCATTCCAACCAAGACCCAGTTTACTGCTTCTCAAGTGGCCAATCAGTTCATGGAGTAGATTTTTAGACTACATGGATTACCGCAGGTGATTGTTCATGACAAAGACTCAAAGTTCATGAGTAACTTTTGGTAGGTGGTATTCACATCCATGGCCACTAAATTAGCTCCTTCTACGACCTATCATCCACAAACTCATGGGCAAACATAAAGGGTAAATAAATGGTTGGAGACTTATCTTTGCCATTTCTGTTATGATGTCAGAAATTCATGGGATTATTGGTTACACTTGGCTGAGTTTTCCTACAATAACTCCACCCATGCTAGCATTGGAGTTTCGCCCTTTGAGGTTATGTATGGCTATAAGGTGCCCTTACCCATAGTCATCTTTAATGAAAGAATCAACCCTTGTGGGAAAGAAGAGTTGGAAAGAATGCAGACCCTTCTTCAACAGCGTAAGATGAATCTTAGGAAAGTTCAAGACCAAATGAAGATGTATGCTGATGAGAAGAGGTTACATTTAGAGTTCCAAGAAGGAGAATTGGTTTTTTTGAAGGTGCCCAAGTCTAGGTGCTCTATTTTGAAATATGAATCCAATAACAAAACTTGCTCATAGATTTTATGGCCCCTATTGGATCTTAAAGCGCATTGGAGACTTGGCATACAAATTGGAGCGACCCTCTTTCACTAAGATTCATAATGTATTCCATGTTAGTCAGCTCAAGCCTTTCTATGGTGATCCTATTGATACAATTCATGAGCTGCAACCTATTGATGAAGAAGGTTTTATTTAGTACATCCTAGAGGTTGTCATAGGTCAGTGTGAGAAGAAGCTTTGATCTCGTTCCATCATTGAATATTTGATCAAATGGAGAGGTTTACCACCTGAGGAAGCATCTTGGAGGCCTGATTCTATATTAGATGAGTTTCCTTTCCTAAGGGACACATTGGTGGTTGGCTTGGGGTGAAGCCTACTGACTATGGAGCTAGTTATGGTGCAAACAGGGACACAACACGTTGTTCTGCCTAATTTTCAAAATTAAGCCACTTACAGAGGGTCAAAGTAATCTTCAAGAGCTATATTTTGACATGTGGCATGCCTCATTTGGACACTTCTACAAGAAGTTATGGTAGGTTTGGTCTATTTCATTTTGAGCTCATTAGTTTTTGAAGACTTTATGGCTTTGTATACTTCTGAAGCATTCTTGATCATGTCTATAGATGAGGCTTACTTTTGTTCTTTCATTTCAGCCCATATGTCTGTTATCTTTCATTTATTTTCCCATTTGTAAAGCTAAAAAATAGAGTAGTACTTTGTTCTATCCATCCTTTTCCAGTCTTTGTAAGTTTGTTTTTTAGGGCAAAAAACCTTTGGGATGGGATGGATTGTAAGAAGCTAGGAGGAATAAGGATCTAGTATGTAAATAATATTGATGCCATGTCACACTAACATTTGTATAAAAGAAGAGGACATGTAATGTTTCTCATCTTTTGACACATTAATACATTATTATCCTTCTTCTCTTGACCTTCCTCTCAGCTTCAATGGCTTCTTTCTCTTTCTTGTCTTTCTCTCCTATTCTAGTATTTCTCTCTCCTCGTCACTCTATTTCTCTCCTCTGCAGAATACACAGTTGGAACATATTGTGGAGGAACAAGCCAAGAGAAACACAGACTTGGAAATGAGTATGGCGACACGCACATGCATGGAAACACCAAAAACATGGGCCGGAGTAGTAGCACATACCCTCCCAAATGGAGACATGACTGTACTTCATGCAAAGGGTGGTGATGCAGTAGTAGATGATGTGGATGCACGTGAACGTAAAGAAAGAGAAAAGCGGGCCCAAAACCTAGTTATTTGGGGATTGCTCGAAACAAATGATGAGACTACACTGTCTCTTACTACATAAGTCACATAGTTTTTTGGTAAGCATTTTGCCATGGCAGATGTACCTGTCTTTGGTGCTCGATGTATGGGCAAGAAGAAAGACAATGGGAAGGCAAGAGCCATTGTATGCACTCTATTAAATACACGTAAGAAAACTATACTTTTAGATAGTAGTTGAGTATACCTCAAGGGAATAGATTTTTATGTAAATGAGGATCACACCCCCATGCAATAGAACGTCGGAAGCAATACAATAAGCGAAAGAAATCTAGTGATAACACTTCAAAGGATGCATAAGGATACGCGACCCATGGGAGCTTCACACTTGTGAAGGTGTTGTTTTGGAATTGCAGAGAGTTTCCATGGCATAAAGGTGAAAGAATTAATGCTATGGTTGGTGATGCTCACATTGTGTTCCTCGTCGAGACATGGGAGTAGGAGACATGTAGAATTCCGGATATCCTAGAGTACATAATTCATAGCGCATATCAGCCACATGTAGGAAAAAGAGGGCAAGGAGGAGTTGCATGCATATACAAATGTCATTTGGAAGGCATGATTGATGTATGTAAAGTAGACTAACATAAGCGGTACATATGGATTATGCTCAAGCACACTACACCGATGTACATTGTGAGATGTTACATTCCACATAAGGAGTCCCCCTTCTATGCACAACATGAAGTGGATTCACAAGAACCTTTTGAAGATATGAGTATGGATGCATGCACATATATGCAACAAGGACATGTGATGGTCTTAGGTGACTTAAATGTGCGTATTGGACGTATGCAATTTCAGCCCATAGCGCATGATGAGCTAGATAAGGATGAGGTTGTGGATGTAGATGCACGTTGGTGTAGACAATCTGAGGATACAGACTTTAACACTCACGGACGTGCTTTGATGGATATGGTTAATGGTTTGCACATGCCGATATTGAATGGTATGAATTGTTTCCCCGATACTGAAGGATACACGTGCTACTCAGCTAGTGGAGGTTCCAATGTGGTAGACTATGTAATGGTACACATGAATGATTTATGCATGATTAGAGAGTTCTGGCTAGGTGGAAAACATCCAGAATCAGATCATATAGCTTTGGGCTTGACTCTTGATATCTGCCACACCATGTAGGACATGCAGGGGACACAATAGGTACTGGTGCATTCCATATGGATGTAGACAAGAAACAAGCATATGCTGGTCACCTGGATAGTCTTATGAGAAATCTTACTAGGAGCACATGGGTTGATCTGAGAGATGCAATGTTAAATACGGCTATAGAGGTTTTTGGGAAACCAAAGAGTAGTCACAAAAATATCATAGGATTGCCATGCAAGAAATGGTTTGATGATGAATGTAAGGCTACATGTAGAAAGCTGAAACTCCTTCCTAAGGGACAAGAACAAAGTGAGATGGAAAAACGATATAGTGCTCTCGCACATAAAAAGTGACAATGATATGTAGTGGCTAAAGAAAGTGAAGATGCTAGGGAGTTTGAGAAATGTCCAAGGCAAGCATGGAGAAAATTGCAAACCAAATGGTCAAATGTTATGGGGGACTTTACAGATGCTGACATGCTATCGTATGTTACAAAACTTTACACGCATAAAGGGGTACAGCCCATCAAATGAGATGTACATACCCAGCCATTTAGTGCTCTGTTCACTTTAGAAACATTGGAAGCAGCCCTCAACAAGATGGCTAATGGAAAAGCATGTGATACTTTGCAGTTGAATGCGGAGATGTTGAAATCGACAACAAAGGAGACGAGACTATTTATGTTGCATGTGATACATCATGCTTTTGCATATGGTTTTCCCCAAGAATGGTAGGAGAATTGGATACAACCATTGTATAAGGGAGGAGATTGCAATTTTCTCACAAACTACACACAATTATGGTCAGTTCAGCCATGGCAAAGCTATTCAGCACTATCCTAGAAATGCAATTGAGTAAATGGGCAGAAAGTAATAACAAATGAGCTTATGGAAAAATAGGTTTTCACCCTAGTCATAACACCATAGACCATTTGGTTACTTTACATGTGCTTATGGATGAGAGTCGGCTTGAGGGAGCAACCTTGTATTGTTGTTTTGTGGATTTTAAGAAGGCTTTTGACATCGTACCAAGGGTTGGCTTATGGCAACGGAATGTAAGAATTAGGGATCCCAAATGATCTATGTGTCAAGATTGTGGGAGAGAAGGAAGGAGTCTCACTTGTAGCTTTCTTGCTTGCACAATGGGGGAATACACACAGAGGTGGAGGCTGAAAACAATTTTCCTCTTCTTAGTTGTGTAAGCCAAAAAGAACTCCCATACAAAGAAATAGAAGAATCCTATATATGGGTCTCAAACCAAACTCAACTAACTAAGGTGGCATACTAACTGAGCCATGAACTAGAGTAGATAAGGATAGCTGTCATGTAGCTATTATTCATGGGCAGTGTACCAACCGCATCTACAACTGACAAGTCGGTGACATAAATGCACAACGATCACCCATGCATATCACGAGTGGAGCTCGATATCTCAACACTCCCCCTCGAGCTCAATTCCAATTCATGTACACCAAGCAGGTCTCTGAACTTGCGTAGCTTCTCTACGCCCAATGCCTTCGTAAATATGTCAGCTACCTGATCCTCTATGCTGACATAAACTAGATCAATAAGACCTAGTAAAACCCTCTCCTGCACATAGTGATAATGCACCTCAATGTGCTTTGTTCTAGCATGATAGACTGGGTTATTTGCCAAGTGTATACTACTCATGTTGTCACAATAAATGACAACTGGCCCATCTGTAGGCTGATGCATATCATAAAGTAGCTTATGCAACCAAGCTACCTCACATGCAGCCATTGCTGCGCCCCTGTACTCAGCCTCTGTGCTGGATAAGGCAACTGTAGGCTATTTCTTGCTGCTCCAAGTGACTGCAGCACTCCCAAAAGAGAACACATATCCACTGGTAGATCATCTATCAGAAATGCTACCAGCTCAATCAGCATCAGTGTATCCATGCAACTGTATCTGAACCCCAGTCTCATAAAATAGTCCATACTGCAATGTGGACTTCACATACCTGAGTATGAGCCTAGCCGCATCCAAATGCAGTTTCCTTGGAGCCTGCATAAACTGACTTACCAATCCAACAGCATAGCTCAAATCTGGCCTGGTAATAGTCATATAAATCAAACTTCCTACTATGCGTCTGTACATAGTAGGGTCTTCTAGAAGCTCACCTGCATCTGCGCTCAGCTTCACATTCTGCTCCAAAGGAACTGAAATAGGCTTACAGCCTGTCATCCCATATTTGGACAGCATGTCCAATCCATACTGCCTCTGCAAGAGCTGTATCCCACTTGGTGATCTAATCACCTCAATGCCCAAGAAATAACGCAGCTCTCCCAAATCCTTCATCTTAAACTTTTGCTTCAATAGCATTTTCACATGAAGGATATCTTCATCACTGTCACCTGTCATAATCAAATCATCAACATAAATGACAAGCAGCATAATACCTTTCTTTGTTTTTCTCACATAAAGTGAGAAATCTGCCTTGGAAATCTGAAAGCCAATAGTGACAAGATACTGCCCTATCTTGTCAGACCATGCTCTAGGTGCTTGCTTCAAGCCATACAAGGCTTTCTTCAACCTACAAACAAACTCAGGATGAACAGCATGCACATAACCTGGTGGCTGCTCCATATAGACCTCTTCTTGCAAATCACCATGCAAGAAGGCATTCTTTACATCCATTTGATGTAAAGACCATTCCTTTGATGCAGCCATAGCAATGACTGCTCTTACGGTTGCCATCCTTGCAATCGGACTGAATGTTTCTTCATAGTCAATGCCATATGTTTGTGCATACCCCTTGACTACTAATCTTGCCTTGTATCTGTTCACAGAACCATCTGCATTGTGCTTCACCTTATAAACCCACTTACAGCCAATTGCATTCTTACCTTTAGGCAAAGGTACCAACTCCCATATAGCATTTGCTTCCAAGGCATCCATTTCTTCATCCATGGCTTTCTCCCATTTTTCTTTTCCCATGGCTTGCTCAAAAGAAGTGGGTTTTGGTTCCTGTATCACTTTGACCATATATGCGTAGTGAATGGCTGTAAATCCATCATATTTCAGCCTATCCACAGGATACCTAGCTCTCGTAGACCTGCGCAAAGTAGGTTCACTCCCAGGTGCTCTCAAAACATCCCTGGTCTTCCTTACTCTAGGTGTAACAATAGAAGGAATACCCAACTCATCATCAATGCTCTGTTCTGAGTCACTGGATTCACCATCCACATAAGAGTGACCTGCATTCACATCAAACATGGGCTGGTCAACCTTCTCTTTTCCTTTTCGTGATACCTGCATACCACTATCTGCATTGCTTTGAGAAGATTCTCCTGATCTCAATCTGCCTGTCCATGGCGAAGGATGTGAGCCACTGCTAGAGGACGCTCCAGGTCCACTAATATTTTGTGACTGCTGTTGTGAATTCTGTGCAGCATTACCATTTTGTGCATCTACATCATCAATCACATTTACTGGTTTATACCAGCTACTCATCTCATCAAAAACAACATCTATGCTCACTGTAAACTTACGAGTAGAAGGGTTATAGCATCTATACCCTTTTTGCTGCAGAGAGTAACCAATAAAGATGCACTTCTCAGCTTTTGGATCCAACTTGGATCTCAACTCATCTGGCACATGTACATAGGCAATGCAACCAAAAATTTTCAAATGAGAAATATCTGGTTTCCTACCAGTATACCTCTCCTCTGGAGTCATTCCATGTATTGCTGCAGTGGGAGTCATGTTCATTATGTAGACTACTGTAGCAACTGCTTCAGCCCTATAAAAATCTGGCAAGTCTTTTTCATTGAGCATGGCACGAGATACCTCTCCAATATTCATGTTTTTCCTTTCTGCAATTCCATTTTGTTGTGGGGTATGACTGCATGAATATTGCTGCTTTATGCCATGCTCCTGCAGGAACCTTGCAAACTCATTTGAGAGGTACTCTCCCCCTCCATCTGACCTTAGGCATTTTATTTGCATGCCTGTTTCTTTTTCAACCATAGCTTTAAGGGTTTTGAAATGCCCAAAAACTTCACTTTTCTTTTTCATAAAATACACCCAAACTTTTCTGTTATAGTCATCAATAAAAGTGACAAAATAATGACAGCCTCCAAGAGATGCAGCTTTAGTAGTCCACACATCAGAGTGGATTAATTCCAATGGCTTCTCACTCTCTTGAACATGTCTAGGAAATGGTTTCCTTGCTTGTTTTCCAAACTGACAGGCTTCACATACCTTATTCATTTCTGCAACCTTGAATTTGGGCAATCCTACAACAATGTTTTGGGCCTGCATTGATTTAAGTCGTTGTACATTAACATGACCAATGCGTTTATGCCAGATATCAATATCTGCAACTACACCGGTCCCATGTGCAAACATTGCTGCACTCAATTCAGGCGTGTCTGCATCCAATGTAAACATTCTGCCCTTCTTCTTTCCTTTTGCTATCAAGCAACCTTTATTTTTCATATCCTCAACAAAGCATCCATGAGGATTAAATCTGACCTGCAAGCCCTGCTCAACCATTTGACCAACAGAAACCAGATTCTTGGTGATATTTGGGACATGAAATACATCGGACAGGTATTTCTTTTTCCCATCCTGCATAGACAAAGGAATTTTTCCAATCTGCACAATAGGATGTGCAGTATCATCACCAGTCTCCACAAATCCTAGTTTTTCCATTTTCCTTGCATCCTCCATCCATTCTGCATGACCTATCATGTGGTTTGATGCACCTGAGTCAACATACCATACATCGTTGCTTTCTTCTGCACTTGTCATAGAATTATTCATGTGCTGCACCATAAACAAATGCTCATTTCTGTCATCACCCTGTCTACTAGAAGATGCATAATTCCCTTGTTGCAGTTTTCCATTCATGATGTCATTCTGCTTTTTATAGCAGTCTTTAGCCATATGACCCATTTTACCATAGTAGTAGCATTCAACATTACTGTTTGCATTTTGGCCTCTTTGCCATCCACCACGACCTCTTTGGCTCCCCCTGCCTCTAGAGTTACCACGTCCTCCTCCATAGGACTGGTTTTCTTGAGTTTGCTGCATATTCTGATTTCTACCACGGCCTCCAAATCGGCCTCCTCTACCTCTGCCTCTACCTCTTCCAGCATTTGAGTAGAAGACAGCTTCTTTTGAAGTTCCTTCTGAAGAAGATGCACCACCATTTCTCTGCTCCTCAGAAATTAGAAGAGCAATCAACCCCTCAAAATCAGAAAATCTTTCACGGACGGAAATGGATGTTCGGAACTGTGCATAATCCTTTCCTAGACCATTCAAGGTAACTGAGACTAAATCATCATCTTCCACTGGCGACCCAATGGAAGCAAGTGCATCTGCAATCTTCTTCACCTTCATGTGGTAGTCATTGATGCTCATACTTTCTCTTTGCACATTGTGTAACTCTTGCTTGAGCTGCATTTTCCTGGCTTGCGTATTTGTGCTATACATTTTTGACAAAGTATCCCATGCCTCCTTTGGCGTACTTGCATCTTGAATATGCACAATCATAGAGTCTGAAATGCTGATAGACAGCCAGTACATAACTTTCCTGGCTCTCTCATGCCATGCTTTAAATGCATGCATTTGCTGTTGATTGGGAACATCAGGAAGAACTGGTTCTTCTTCATTTCCTGCAACAAATTCCCAATATCCTTTTCCCATAAGGAAATTCGTCATTCTAAACTTCCATGCTTGGAAGTTGTTCTTGTCAAGCTTTTCAGTGACAATCTGTGAGAGAGAATCAGACGCCATTACAGAACACTGCAAAAAATTCTATCACTGCAAAGAACACAGCTTCAGCCTCACAAAGGCAAATCTACAAAACTGATGAAAGTGGTATTTGACCACACAATCACTTCCTAGTGACGATTTTGCATCAACAGGCAACATGGATGATTCTATAACTCCCAATGTCTCAGCGCACAAGCATACGATGCAATTTCTACAGTAACTTTTCACCGACCTGTAGAACAACGGCTGCACAGCATAAAACTGGGCCTTTTCTTGAGTGCGTGCAGAAAACTTCCGCCTCCAAAACAGGCCCCGAAATGGCCTCAAATCAAAAAAACAAGGTCGCCGAGGGCTAAAGCCCCGTCCCGCAGCATATACTGCCCTCTTGCTTCACCGCGAAGGGCGTCTCAAACTGAGACAATGCACTCCTGCACTTTCCGGCTGCTACCTGTGCAGAGATCTACTCCCAAAACAGAAAATGAAAGCAACACTGCTCCTCTTACCAGAACAGAACACCGCGAGCTTGGCTTGCTTTTTTGAGCTCCTTACCACGAACAAGGCTCTAATACCATGTCAAGATTGTGGGAGAGAAGGAAGGAGTCTCACTTGTAGCTTTCTTGCTTGCACAATGGGGGAATACACACAGAGGTGGAGGCTGAAAACAATTTTCCTCTTCTTAGTTGTGTAAGCCAAAAAGAACTCCCATACAAAGAAATAGAAGAACCCTACATGTGGGTCTCAAACCAAACTCAACTAACTAAGGTGGCATACTAACTGAGCCACGAACTAGAGTAGATAAGGATAGCTGTCATGTAGCTATTATTCATGGGCGGTGTACCAACCGCATCTACAACTGACAAGTCGGTGACATAAATGCACAACGGTCACCCTGGCATATCACGAGTGGAGCTCGATATCTCAACACTATGCATGGGAATTTACAGGATATATCAATGAGTGGTGTGCCATCTCAGAGGTCGCAACGGGCTGTCACAAGTATTTGGGAGTAATATGGGAGTCAAACAAGGTTGCCCGCTCTCCCCTACATTATTTGGTTTATGCATTGATAAGCTAGAGAAAATACTTCTCACGGCTATGAATGAAGAGGAAGCCAAAAGACCGCATATTGGTATGTTTGCCATCTTGCTCTTGCTTTATGCAGATGATGTGGTCTTCTTTACATATAGTGGGGAACATATGCAACAATTCATGGGGATTCTTGAACGGTTTTGTCAAGATAGTGGTTTGATGGTGAATGTATTAAAAACAAAGCTAATAGCTGTGCATACCAAGCAATCAAAGACCCCACCAAAAGTACATTATATGGGACAATGTATAGAGGTAGTATCTACTTTCAAATACTTGGGGATTGAGATACCTGCAGACCACAGATGGCATACATGTGTGGAGTGGCGATTAGCGGCAAGGAAAAGCAAGTATTATCACATTGAAAACGACTGCAACCATACAGATACTAAATGCTGGAAAATACGTTGTATGATTTTTTATGCATATGTTCTACAGACGGTATTATATGGAGTGGAAGTGTGGGGAGGGAGCATCTCCTCATCTGCATGGAATGACATTGAGAAGTTGCAAAAAGCTTTTATTCGTAGACATTTGGGCATCAAAAGCACCACACCATATGTACTTATGCTTTTGGAAACTGGTCGTCGGCCAATTGAGGTACATGCTATGATTCAAGTACTGAGATATGCCACCCGAGTATATCAAATAGATGACAGTAGGCTCCCCAAACTGGCATGGAATGCTACCACACGCCTACAGAAAACGTGGAAAAGTAAAGTGCTTTCAACAGGATGGGTGCTGGATATGCGAAAATGGTTTAAAGGGTGGGGAGTGGATAGATATCTAGATATGGCATCCGAAGATATATGCATTGACACATTTCAATTAGACCTCTTACGAGCGTATCAAGCAAAACATCAAAGCAAGGGAGCAAATGGCAAACTTGCTTATTACATTATGCATATCTATCCTTCATGTTGGGAATCCTACATGCAGGTAGAGGCACACATGCATCCATATATAGCCAACCCACTCTCAGTGGTATTTAGACGGAGTATTGCACGACTTCAAACTCGATCACACACTTTATTGATCAAGACAAGTGCATGGAGTAGACAGGCAGGAGAGATGAGGTTATGCAAGCTATGTGGACTACAGAGTGTAAACTTAGAGAAGCACATGATTATGACATGCCTAACATATACACATATACGGGCTGACTCTGATATCCCTTTATAGGGGCCACTTCACCAGTTTCTGACCACTACTCCTATATCGAAGTTAGGGGCTCTCATCACCCGCATATTATGCTTTCGGGAGAACCATGCTACATAGATCGTTCTTTCACCATAGCTACCCTTTCCTACATGGGAGAGGAGAATCATTGTATATCTGAAAAGGTCCCATGGGTCATAATTTGGCCTTCGATGGACAATAATAAACTACTCTACTCTTTCTTCAATCTCTTCTAGAGTCTTCTCTCTCCTCTTTCTCTCTCTCCAATTCACTTATTAGCAATGGTAAAATCTTGTCCTCTTACTTGAAAGTGGAGTCTACCCCAATCACTATATAGGTTGTCTTTCCAAGTTCCACTTTGAAGCATGGGTTAAAATTTAGCTATATGGCCAAATCTTTGCCCCTTATTTGAAAGTGGGACTTGGGAGATTCCCAAATTCTCTAATATGGTGTCCTCCACATTTTATTCATTTTTTATGTGTCATCTTCGCCTTTAAATTTATTTTATTTTAGTGTATTCTTAAGTTAGCAAAATGCCCAAGACCACCCCCTCTTCTCCTTAATTAACAAGCTTGTCCCTCATGGCAAATGCACCAAAAATTATGGTCCCCCTAAGAGATCCACATATTAGTAGGCAAGATGACTGTGTAAAGCCATTGTATTTATTAAGGATTGGAAGTGGTTTCATACACTTTTTTTAACCCCAAATTAATAGTATAAAAGACATCCTAAATTTCCCTTATGTAGTCCAACTAGCATCTCACCCAACAGTCTCATTCAAGTTACTTGCAATCTTTTAAATGTTACTATTTAACTCTCATTTTGAACTAAAACCCCTAAGATATCAAACCTAATTCATTCAACATTTAAATAAGAGAAAATAATTATCCAAAAACTCTAAATGCATCACTAATATCTGTTAATACTCAAGTAAAACCACTAATATACACTAATCATTACTTCAACCTTGAACACCATTTTACAAAGGAAGTACTTGTAAATGGATTTCATTAACTATGAAATTTTAACAACAAACTCTAAACAAAAAATAAACTATAGTCTCTTTTTATTCTTTCCACAAATTCCTTTCTTATCTAGACTTATTAAAATTTTCTTATTTTTGCTTTAAAAATAGAATCATTCATAATAATTATGTTTGGATATAAAACCTAAACCCTCTTAACCAAATATTCTCCACAATAATTGTAGCCCATATACCATTTTGAATTGGTAAATATCCTTATTTACTTCTAATATTCACTAATTACCTTATAAAAATGCATAAAACTGTCATTTTCAACCTTAAAAATTAGGTATCTCTAAATCTAGAGATCCATTATAGCTAAAAATTGTTAAGGAGATCCATCTTATTGTGATTCAACTCTATTTTAATGTCTTACCTTTAATCCTTTATTAATACTCTTAATTATCTCTAATTACGATTAAAAATTACAATTTTTGTCACTAAAATACTTATATCTTTTAATGGATTCATTTTCAAAGAGTAAGATTTCATCCTTAGATTCAATTTATTATGTTTTTACTCTATTTCAACTCATTTTCCATTAATACTAAGAATATTTCTTAATTAAGGTCTAAAAATACAGTTTAAAGGCTATTTTTTATCATTTTCTTATCATTTCAATTCATACAATGCAAGAATTCAATTCCTTTCCATCCATTTAAAACTCAAAGATCATAAGTTTAATACATTCAATGCTAAATCCATTCAAACTATGTATTTTTTTTCAATTTTGAATAGAAATTGATATACCCAATTAATGAAGAAAAGAAAGAGCCGTATTTGAAGATGATAATGCTTGTTCCTCCTCTCCCTTTATGCTAAGAAATCTCCAAGTCTTATAATCTATGTCATTTTTTACTAATATCCTCTAATTCTATCTTAATCCTATTGTAATTCTCTCTCCCTACACCAAAGAATAGTCTTCACATCAACACACTACTAGAATATCGTGCCCAGTTTTTTTATAACTTTCTCTCTTCTTTCTCAACCTCCTTCTTCCCATGACATCCTCCTCCAACTTCTTGATTATCCCCATTTCAAATTTTTATATTTTCCCACTTGAACCGAATCTTTTTGACACCCTTCCACATCTTTGGTCTATTTTTTACCTCCCCCATAGCTTCTCGACCCAAATTCTATGCATGCATACTAAATTATACCCGCATTTCTTCACGTCTCCAAAATATCCATTGCTTCCACTAAAATTCTCTCCCCATATTCGCCTTCTATCACTTACTATTTTTCTGCTCTCTGAAAGTCCATGTCTAAATTATCCCACCTATCTACTTCTAGCTTCATCTCAACATAATCAAATATGGCTTTACAATCTTATTTTTGTTAAATGTTTATGAAAATAATTACATAATATAAAACCAAAGCCCTTTACTTTGCATAAAAAATAGTGTAAAAATAGCTCAAAATAAGCGGTTAGCAACAACAATAAAAACTTATATTACACAAATCACAAAACACAAATACAAGTAGAAGTAGGACACACCAAAGCACAAATATGCATTATATATCTTACAAACTTAACTCTTTTCGATAGTTCTAGGATTAGATTTGTTGCTTACCAAACAAGCCGTCATTGACTTTCACACGCGCATGATAAATATAGGAAATAGAATTCACGTACCACTCCACCCATTAGGCAAAACAAAGATAATAGCATGTATGCAATCGATTAGTGAACCTCCATTGATGCCACAAAAAATATGTGCAAAAGAAATCCATGAAATATTGCAAAAATACAAAACATTATTTCAAAAACAAAACACCACTAACAAACTTAATTTGCATATTTGCCATGAAATAAGAACAGAGGTAGAAAGATCTATCAAGATGGCCATGAGAAGAAGATCACTAAAGAAGAATCAATACATCAATGATGCAGTTAAAGAGATGCTAGAAAAATGAGTGATAGTCCCTTCATCGAGTGATCAAACATTCAACCCACATTTGATAAAGAAAGATGATGGAACATATAGGTTTTATATTGATTTCAAACCCTTAAACAAGGTCATACATCATGATGTCTATCATTTACCTTGACTAGATGACCTTTTGGATACATCAAGCCAATCAAGATACTTCACCTCCCTCAATCTTGCATGTGGGTATTGGTAGATACCATTGTCTCATGAGCTAATGCACTCAAGACAACATTTCACACAACTAGAGGCCTATATCAATTCACAAGGATGCCCTTTGGCCTTATGATGCAAGGAATACATTCTTGTGCATGGGCAACAAGATCTTTGGAGTCCTAATTGAAAAGAAGGTGTTAGCAATCTACTTGGATGATATTTTGATCCACATAGAAACTTGGGAGCAACATAAAGAAGCCTTAGAAGATGTGTTGAAAAGGATAGAGAAATATAATCTGTAGCTACTACAGATATGCACGTGTAAATGGGGGGTTAATATGCTTAAAATTCTTAGGGTTCATTATCTCAGCATGCATTACAATTGACCCAACAAAAATAAATGTAGTTCAACAATTTCCAAGGCCCACGACCGTTAAAAAGCTCCAAAGCTTATTGGGACTATTCACATTTTCAACTAGGTTTATCCCTATCTTAGCTACAACAATGTAGCCCTCAAGAAATCTTTTGAAGAAGAAAGGCCACAAATATGAATGGACACAATAGTGTGAAGAAAGTTTCAAATAGCTTAAAAAAGCCATGCAAACATAAATTTAGTTGAGCTACCCTGACTTCAACAAAGAATTTAAACTTCAAGCAGATGCACCAAATGTAGGTTTTGGGGTTATACGACAAGAAAAAGATGAAAAGCGGCAACCCATGTCCTACATCAGTTGTGCAATGACACAAGGTAAAGAAAACTACAACACTATCAAAAAGGAACTCCTAGCAATAGTTAGGGCAATTAACAAACTGCATCCATATTCACATGGAAAAAAATTCATCATTGAGATAGTTCATCAACCACTTGTGTCAATGGTGCAAAAAAAGCACCCACTTGGGAGACTACTCCAACAGATACTCGCACTTCAAGAATATAGCTTCACCATAAAATACATAAACGGCAAGACCAATGTCATTATAGACAACCTATCACACATTTTGGAGGTACAAAATGCACAAGTATGTGAGATCCCAACTAATAGAAATACATTAGCAACACTACAACAACAAGATAAACACATATCTCTAAATCATCTTAGTAATAAGAAAGAAGCCTTAGCATCCATGGACAAAGCACTATCAAATACAGAACAATCTGTCATATTTTATACCAAAGAAAAGTGAGCCAAGATTTAATGTCCCATCTTCACTGATACTCACATACATGGATTACTACCATTCCAATCCAATGTTTGGTCATTTAGGATTCCAGAAGCTACTAGAGAATCTTGGAAAATGCTATTACTGGCTACAAATGAGGAAGTATATATCAAACTATACAAAAGAATTCCCAACATGTAAATTGAAAGGGAGCGATGGATCAAAGGTTGGACTCGAGAGCTATGGTGGGAGAGTAAGAGCAAGAAATGGAGAGACTAGAAATGGGAACTCCAACAGTCACAATGTGTGACCTGGCTATCCTTTATTCAAACTGTCACTAAAAGAATAAAGAATAAAGTGATGGTGATGGGCGCCCGCCACTTGCAGTGTGCAGTGGCAGTGACTGTTAGTGTAGTAATACACGGGCAGCTAGGCAGAGGCACCTTTACCTGCAACAACCTCCCACTTAAAGGTGAATCTGCCCTAGTGAGAGTGAAAAGAAAAAGAAAAAAGACAGTACAACATGTACACATGTACAACAGGATGAGGAAAGACGTCATCTCATCCCACGCCCATCAACCTCCTGAGGAAGGCAAAGCGCTCTGTAGAGAGGCTTTTCATGAGCAGATCTACAGGATTCTGGTCAGTCGAGATCTTGACAAGATCAACAGACTTATCCTCAATGACCCCACGTATGAAGTGATACCTCACCTCAATGTGTTTCATCTTCACATGGAAGACTGGATTCTTAGCTAACTGAATAGCACTCATAGAATCCGAATGCAGTGTAGGGATAGCATCAATACCAAGGTCAGCAACCAAACAACCCAACCAAATGGCCTCCTTGCAAGCCTCAGTGGCTGCAACATACTCGGCCTTTGTAGTAGAAAGGGCCATGCATTTTTGCACCCTGGACATCCAAGAAACAGCACATCCAGCATAGGTGAATACATAGCCGAAAGTGGACTTCCTACTATCTGCATGTCCTACATAATCAGAGTCAGTGTACCCCACGACTCATGTATCCTTGCTGCCATAGCATATGCACATATCTGCAGTGCCCTTTAGGTACCTCATGATACCCTTCACAGCATCCCAATGCTTCTTGCCAGGTGTAGTCATACAGTGCGCCACAACACCAACTGCAAAGGCAATATCTGGACGAGTGGCTATCATGGCATACATAAGACTGCCCACTGCAGATGCATAGGAAATCTTGGCCATCTCGGCCTTTTGCTCTTCTATCTATGGACAATCAGCCTGTGATACCTTCACATAAGAAGGCAATGGACAATCAATAGGCTTTACGTCCTGCATGCGGAAGCGCTCAAGGACTTTATGAATGTACTCCCTTTGTGACAAGTAGAGGAGTCCCTGATGCATGTCGCGTCTAATGCGCATACCAAGTATGTGAGTGGCCTGTCCCAAATCTTTCATCTCAAAGCTCTTCTTGAGTTGAGCCTTAAGAGCATCTAACTCATCATGAGCTTTCCCTGCTATCAACATATCATCCACATAGAGTACCAAAATCAATAAAGAACCATCACGAGCTTTCTTCGTGTAAGGACACGGATCCATAGCACTCCGGCTGTAACCCTGTGACTGCATAAAGGCATCAAACTTACGATACCACTCCCTAGGTGCCTGTTTCAAGCCTTAAAGACTTTTCCTCAATTTGCACACTAGGTGCTCCTTGCCAGGTTCTGCAAAGCCCTCAGGCTGCTCCATATAAATCTCATCATGCAAGTCCCCATGTAAGAAAGCCGTCTTGACATCCATCTGGTATAAATCCAAGTCAAGCTGAGCAACCAAAGCCAAGACTAAGTGCAAGGTGGTCATCTTAACCACAGGAGAAAAGACCTCATCAAAGTCCACACCATGCTCCTACTTAAAATCCTTTGCTACCAATCTAGCCTTGTCTGCTGGCTTGGGGTGTCCAGGGGTACTTTTCAGCTTGTACACCCACTTGCATGGCAAAGCATTCTTGCTCGTAGGCAAGGAAACCAAATCCCAAGTGTCATTCTTATACAGGGAGTCTATCTCAGACTGCATAGCCCTCTCCCAGGAGTGACTATCACCCCTACACATAGCCTCATCATAGGTGAAAGGCTCTCCTACATCTATAACCAATACATAATGCATCGAGGGCTGAAATCTATCTGGTGGATGTCTGTCTCTAGTAGACCGTCTCACGGCAGGCTTTGCTGCCTACCCAGCTGCCTGTCCAATACCCTGACTATGAGCATCTGCTGCAGTTGTAGGCTGTCCAACTGGCTGTGCAGGAGCTCTCAACTCCTCCTGAAATATGACCCTATGGATCTCAACAACTCTCTCAGGCTGCCTATGCATCTTGTCTTCATGGAAGACTACATCATGACTGCGGATGACTTTCTGCGCCTGCGGATCCCAGAGACGGTAACCCATCTCGCCTGCATCCCCATCACCAAGGAAAATGCATTTGACACTCTTGGGATCCAGCTTACTTCTCTTGTCCCTGGGCACATGGCAAAATGCCTCACATCCAAAGACACGAAGATGCGCATAAGAGGGGGGTTTTCCAATCCATACCTCCTCTGCAACCTGGAAATCCAAACCACTAGAAGGTGATCTGTTTATGACATGCACAGCTGTACTAACTGCCTCAGCCCAAAAGCTCTGTGGTAGGCCTGCATGACTAAGCATACTGGGTACACGCTCCTGGATGGTTCTATTCATCGGCTCAGCCAAACCATTTTGGGGGGGTGTAGGGGGTGGTCAACTGACGCTTAATACCCCTCTCATCACATAACTGCTCAAAAGCACATGAGATATACTCACCCCCATTATCTGTCCTTAGGCATTTTAGCCTATACCCAGACTGGTTCTCAACCAATGCAAGCCATCTCTAAAACACAACCAAGACATCGGATTTTAGCTTAATGGGATAAGCCCAAACTTTTCGTGAAAAATCATCTATGAATGTAACAAAATACTTTGTACCACCCATAGACTGACAAGGCATGGGCCCACAGACATCCGAATGTACCAATGCCAAGGGCTCACTCATGTGTGGCCTATCAGTCTTCTTATGCATAGACCTGGTCTGCCTGCCATAAAGACAATGCTCACATGAATCAAAACATGCATAATCAAGGGGCGGTAAGTACTGCAAACCAGAAAGCATTTTCATTTCCTTCAAAGACATATGGCCCAAACGGTCATGCCAAAGAGATACATGTGGGATAGAACCCACAGACAAAACATGATCAAGGGAAGAAGCTAATACAATCAAGGGGTAGAGACTGCCAGCCTTGGTACCTCTCGTAATCACAAGTCTGCCATGAGTGATCTTTCATACAGAGTCTCCAAAACATACATGATATCCTGTGTCATCAAGCTGTCCAACTGACATGAGACTACGTGTCAAAGCAGGTACATGATATACATCCTGCATAACAAAATTGTTGCCAGAAGGAAACTGCAGCCTAACATCACCAATGCCCACAATATCAAGAGAGCTGTCATCACCCAAGCGCACAGTACCCGAAACAGTATGGTATGAATGAAACCACTCTCGGCAAGGTGTCACATGAAAAGACGCACCTGAGTCCAAGAGCCAACACTGTGCATACATAGAGTGTATCTCTGTCATCTACGAAGCACTAGAAGAAGCTGCTAGGATATAATCATCATCATCAACATTCTCAGGTTGCACAACATTGATCTCTTCAATTTTAACACTGGACTTTGCAGGTACTATGCTGCGATCAGAAGACTTATCCTGCACTTTCCCCTTATCTTTGCGCCTTTCATTGCGCAATTCATGGCATTATGGCCTAATATGGCCCTTTTTCCCACAATGGTGACAAGTAACATAAGCATTTTTGCCACGGAATTTGCTACGTGACTTCCCACAAGACTTGGACCGAGATTTCTAAGAATCCCGTCCACGGCCACTACCACTGCCATGCTTTCCATATCCATCATTCCTGCCTCTAACTGTCATAGCATGAGACACACGAGAGGCATCCAAATTCTTACGGTTAACCTCTTCCTGCAGAAGAGCACTCTCAACATCAGATAATTTCAAGGTAGCAATAGAGGCACATAATGCAGTGCAGAATACATCCCATGACTTATTAAGAGTACCAACCAAGAAAAGAGGAGTGACATCCTCTGCAAAAGTGATGTCCTACGAAGTCAAGTTCTTGAGTATAGCATGGAACTAGCTCAGTGAGCAGCGATAGTCACATTCTCCTTCATGTGTAGATCCATAAGCTGCTTCAACCAATACATCTGGCTCGCTGGACTTTTCTTGTCATAGAGATTTTTGATCTTTTCCCACAACTGCCATGCACTCTGTTCTTCCTCAAATACATTGTAGTGAACCTGTTCTGTGAGAGACAATACAATGGTGGACTTGCATAACTCATCAATCTCAAGCCATTCCTCATCCGGCATAGTTGCAAGCGGATGCCCACTTAACCTCAAAGGTTTGATCTGTGATTTCTGCACCAACACCTGCCAAATTTGGCTCTCGCAATAAGAGTAGTTCGTACCATCAAGCTTAGTGATGTTGAAAATAGCATGATCAGTGGACGAACTCGCCATAATGCAAGTTGGAAGACTGTAGACAATTCAAAATTGCTTGCTATTTACTACAAAAAATGACCAAAAAATCACCAAAATCAAGGGAAAATGGCAAGGAAAGTGGAACCAAAGCTGCTGCCCACCAAGAACTAGTAAAAGTACATACTTTCAGAGTGTTTCCGCATGAAAAATCCATGTCAGTCCATACATATATGCTTGCTATAATAAATTTCAGATTTCAATAAAAGAGAGCTAACAGTGCCAAAATCGGATCCCAAGGCAATCAGATATTACCAAGACCAAAGCCGGCATCATGCGGGCATACCATAAGCATATGATGGTCGATAAGCATGAATCCAACACCCAAGTATGTCATACAAACATCTGCCAGTGAGTAAGCACACCCCCCAGGCAATGGGGCAAAGTGTTCCTGCCACTACCAAAACTTGACACAAGTAGGTGTCAGTTCACAAAGATACAGATCCAAAACTGAGACTTAGCTCATAAGCATACAATGAACCAAGACATATGATGTATCATCCCAAAAGGTTAAGAAGTCCTAAAGTCTCAAGTGTCTGTAACTGCTCAATGGCATGTAACTGCTCAATGCATAAAAGTACCGCTTGCTCAATGTCTGATAAGCATTCAAGAATGCTCCCACTGGACACTTCCCGAACATGTAGGTGGTAGAGCATCCGTATGTAGCATCCGTAAGCATGTAAGATATCAAATACATCCCAATCCAAACTCTGACAAGCCAAGTAACATCCAAAACTACTCCAGATAATCAAAAATGCATCTAAGGTGGAGCTTCAATGAGCACTCAAGCTCAACGTATGCATAGGGTAATCAACCGTGACATGAGCATCAAGCCGTAGGCAACGGGTATGCATAAACCCAAGAAGCATCACTATCAAAGCATATACCAATGTCAATAAGTGCAGGCTGAAATAAGCTCAAGCTTCCAAAAGCATCCAGATTCAATGACAAGCTCAAAGTCATCCCTCGATGATCAATACATCATAGCATAACCCAAGACATACATCCGAAACCAATAGGCATATGTCAAAGCATGAAATATAGCTTCAGCCCAAGAGTATTCAGCATGCATTTACTATTATAAACTGTGTATTTTCAGCCCCAAAATCAAGCCAAAATCATAGCATTACATGTAGCTTCAATCCCCAATCAATCGGGATGCAATAGGCATCAAACCTGTTATGTAGTCGTGCCTAAACTGTAAAATATTACACGGCGCAGCGAACAGAATCTGAGAAAGAGATAGAGAGTACACAACAGAGAAGAGGAGAATCAGTAAATTCTTTAACTCCAAACAACTGATACAAAGATGGCTCTGTCCACCCGTGCGCTTCCACTGAGTGAAGCTTAGATGGCGATCTAGACAGAAGATAGGTGAAGAGCTTAAGGCTAGCTGGAACAACAACTCTGACTGGGTGAAAGATGAGTGTAAGATGGCTGCGAAGGGGTTTAGCTTTTATAGCCCGCGAAGGTCGTTAGGTCGGCCTGCTGACCGACCTACCATATGAGCCTCCACTAGTCGGCCAGGGAATATTCCAGGGAATATTCCCTTTACCATCGGGCCGGGGGCGCTGCCCCCGGACCCCCGCCAGGGGGGCCGCTGGCCCCCCTGGGACCCCCCAGCCAGGGGCCGCTTCCGCGGCCCCCGGACCCCACAATAGGGGCCCCTTTTAACTCCCTTACCACGCAACTCAATGCAATGTGCCTCGAGTTGCTACCAGCTTAACCACTCCGTCTAACCCAAAGATTAGACCCACAACAGTCACCTTTTTGCCATCCGGTCACATAGACCTCATCTGATATACAAGTCAGGACTCAACCAATGTCCGGGCTCACATTTGGCTTCTCCTCATAATGGGGGCCTTACAACTTTGAGCACCATGGATCATTGGTAGCACCTAATGAGGGTGGGGCATTGATCATATCTAACACCCCCCCTCAATGTCCACCCATAGGTGAACTATCTCCTCGGCCCAATGCCGAGTCTCTGAAGATGAACTTGAAGCAGATCCTTCGTAAGTGCTTTGGTGAAGATATCTGCTCCATTCTCCTCTGTTGGACAGTAGACCAATTCCACTATCCCATCCTCCATCAAATCACGCACATAGTGATACTGGATCTCTATATGTTTGGTGCGTGCATGAAACACTGGATTTTTGGCAATGGCGATGCAACTCTGATTGTCACATCTCAGCACAGTTGGTTCTTCATCCTGCACTCCCATATGCCATAGAATCCTTCTCAACCATACGGCCTCACATGCAGCAAAACAAGCTGCCTTGTACTCTGCTTCGGTAGAAGACAATGCCACTGTTGGTTGCTTCTTACTAATCCAAGAGAAAATTCCTGAACCCAAAGAGAAACAATAACCAGAAACTGACTTCCTGGAATCAATGTCTCCTGCCCAATCTGAGTCACAGTTCCCCACAAGAGAAGTTCCGAAACTGTATGTGATACCATAGTCAAGAGTTTTCTTCAAGTATCTGAGCACCCGCATCCCAGCCTTCCAATGACTCTCATGAGGTTTGTTTGAGAACCTGCTCAAAACACCAACAGCAAAACTGATATCTGGTCTGGTGTTACACAAGTAGATTAGACTGCCGACCAACCTCCTATACCTCCCAATGTCTGCTAGTGCTGATGTATCCTCAACGGATAACTTTACATTCACCTCCATAGGTGTAGCTATCTCCTTGCACTCGGTCATGCCAAATGCCTTCAAGATCTCCCATGCATACTTCTTCTGAGAGATGAAGATCTTTCCTGGCTCTTGCCAGACTTCAATCCCCAAACAATAGTGCAGCAAGCCCAAGTCTGTCATTTCAAACTCAAAACTCAAAGCCTTTCGAGTTTGGTTGATCATATCTTCATAGTCACCTGTAATAAGAAGGTCGTCCACATATAGGACAATCACTACAGACTTTTTACCATCCCTGTAAACATACAAGTTAGCATCTGAGGCACATCTTTTGAAGTTTAGGTTTAAAAAGAACCTATCTATCCGCTGGTACCATGCTCTGGGGGCTTGTTTCAGCCCATACAATGCCTTCTTCAGTTTACACACTTTGTTCTCAGAATGGGGGGCCTCAAACCCTGGTGGCTGAGCCACGTATACCTCCTCCTTGAGGTCACCATTTAAGAACGCTGACTTAACATCCATTTGGTACACTGGCCACTTCTTGTGGGCAGCCACTGCAAGTACCGTGCGAATAGTGGTCATTCTGGCAGTTGGGGCAAATGACTCTTGAAAATCAAACCCTTCAACTTGTGAAAATCCTTGGGCAACCAGTCTAGCTTTGTACTTTTCTAAGGTACCATCAGCCTTGTACTTTACCTTCCAGATCCACTTGGTGCCAATAATCTTCCGCTTTGCTGGCCGATCCACTAGCTCCCAAGTGTCATTCTTCATTATGCTGTCATACTCCGCCTGCATAGCAGCCTTCCATGATGGATCTGCAAGTGCTTCTTCTAAGTCAGTTGGCTCCTTTACTTCTCTCATAATCTCAACCATCAAGGCCATGTTGACTATGTGAGCAGAAGCCCTCCTTTGCTCCTCTATTCTCTGAGACCTCCTTGGTCCGTCTGCCTTCTCCTCAACAGATGCAGGCATAGGATTATTGTGGTCATAGAGCTGCTTCACCCAGCGCGGCAATGGCTTTTCCGGTGGGGTGATGTCAGGTTGGTGAACTTTTTCCTCATCATCTGAAGATGATGCTTCCTCCTCCTTAAGGATAGGGATAGCTCTCGGGACAGGTTCATAGTGGACTACTTCTTCGCTTGATGATAAAGTGGAAGACCTTGCCTTCTCCTCCTCCACTGTATGCGGCTCCTCCTTGAACACCACATCACGGCTCGCGATGATCTTCTTTGCCTCTTGGTCATATAACTTGTAAGCCTTCTGCTCATCACTATAACCCAAGAAGATACATTTTCTGCTTTTTGGTTGTAACTTGTTTCTCTTCTCATCTGGAACATGTGCATAACATTCACATCCAAAAATTCTGAAATGTGAAACAGATGGTTTCTTACCAGTGTAAGCCTCATGAGGTGTTTTTCCCTTGAGAGCCTTTGTGTAGCTCCGATTTAGAATGTAGACTGCAGTATTAACAGCTTCAGCCCAAAAATGGTTAGGCAATCCCTTGCCCTTTAGCATGCATCTTGCCATCTCCACAATGGTACGATTCCTGCGTTCCACAACACCATTCTGCTGAGGTGTGTGAGGCGTCGTCAATTGACGCTTGATCCCTTTGCTCTTGCAAAAGCCTTCAAACTCCTTTGAGTTGAACTCACCACCACCATCTGTTCTAAATTTCTTCACACTTTTCCCTGTTTCATTCTCAACAAGTATTAGCCATTCTTTAAACTTACCAAAAGCTTGAGCCTTATCACGAAGGAAGTACACCCACATCTTCCTACTGTAGTCGTCGACAATCAACATAAAATAAGAAGATCCCCCCAAGGCCTGTGTAGGCATCTTACCACACAAGTCAGCATGCACCAACTCTAGAGGAGCATGTGCTCTATTCTTGCTTTCTTGTGGAAATGCCTTTCTCTGTTGCTTGCCCATCATACAAGCTTCACATGGTTCCTTCAATTCAGTTATTGTAGGTAGGTGAGCAACCATACCTTGCTTTTGCATCTCCTTCAATACTGCAAATCCGATGTGTCCAAACCTTTCATGCCAAAGCTTACTTGTGCCCACTCCAGCGGTGGCTGTAAGAGCACTTAGCTCATACAGGTTGTTCCTCCTTTCTCCTTTGCCAACAATTGTGCCAGCACTATCAATAATTTCTGCACCTGTCTTCTTGAACCTCACTTCATGACCAAGATCAGTTATGGCAGCAACTGATAAGAGATTTCTTCTGATTTCGGGAACATACAACACATTTGAAAGCTTTTTGACTTCACCATTTGCAGCAACAAAAGAAATAGTACCTGTGCCCGCAGCAGGGCATTTAGCATCATTTCCAACCGTCACAGTGATGGATTCTTGTAGAGGCTGCATAGAACTGTATAGACCTTTCTTGTTGGTCATGTGACGGGAGGCCCCACTATCCAACACCCAAGAGTCAGTGGTAGATTCTTCTTGCGCCGAGGAGCACACTTCCTCAATGGTCGCCATGAATAATTCCAACTCTGCTTCAGCCGTATTGGCTGTCTCTTTCCCTTTAGTTTTAAGGGTACCATTCTTTTCATCTGCCTTCTTGACACGACAATCTGCAATTGCATGTCCTTTCTTCTTACAGTAGAAGCACTCTCCTTGAAACTTCTTCTTGCCGCCCTTTTTCTTTTTGTCACCATCATTTTTGGTGGAGGAAACACCTTTGCCTTTTGCATTGGCAGAGAATGCAGCATCTCCATTGTTGCTTCCTTCTCGGGCTTTCAGCCTCAACTCCTCCTCCATTAATAATGCACAAAACTCCTCAAAAGTCAAAGCTTGAGGTCTCACCTGAGTATTAAGGGCAGTTACTAGTCCATCAAACTTTTGTGGACAAATCCGAAGACACCTCCGAGCTAGCTCTTCGCTAGTCTTTTGTATCCCAGCGCCAGCCATCTGGTCGCGCAGATTCTTAATCCGAGTGATGAATGCTTCAACCGTCTCTCCTTCAGCAAACTTCTCCGCTGCTAGTTGATTCTCCAAGTTTTGAATCCTTGTTTGGTTTCGTGTTTCATACTGACTCCTTAGTACATTCCAAGCCTCTGACGCTTTGGTTGTATGCTGAATCAGAGTCAAAACATTGTCAGAACAGCTTGTAACTAAGGCACACAATGCATCTGCATTCCTTCGTTTCCAAGCTCGTAGAAGATCTGCATTCGGAGGAATCATCACACTAGGATTTGATGGGTCGGGGGTAGGCTGTGGTTCTGCGTCAGTCCCCAGCACAGTCTCCAGAAGCTCATAAGAATCAAGGATAGTTGTAATTTTGAACTTCCACAAGGTGTAGTTTGTACCATCTAACTTGCCTTCGCTGAAGGTTGGTGGACGAATCCTCAGTGTTTGAATAGCCGGTACAGCAGCACCACCTCCTGCACCGCTTCCTGATGCGCCAGAACTGCTTCCCGGAGTCGACATCGTTTCTCTTTGCTGTTGAAGCCTTTGCCTCTTGCACGCTCTCCGATCTCTAGAGCCCCCTGGGCTCTGATACCATGTAAAATATTACACGGCGCAGCGAACAGAATCTGAGAAAGAGATAGAGAGTACACAACAGAGAAGAGGAGAATCAGTAAATTCTTTAACTCCAAACAACTGATACAAAGATGGCTCTGTCCACCCGTGCGCTTCCACTGAGTGAAGCTTAGATGGCGATCTAGACAGAAGATAGGTGAAGAGCTTAAGGCTAGCTGGAACAACAACTCTGACTGGGTGAAAGATGAGTGTAAGATGGCTGCGAAGGGGTTTAGCTTTTATAGCCCGCGAAGGTCGTTAGGTCGGCCTGCTGACCGACCTACCATATGAGCCTCCACTAGTCGGCCAGGGAATATTCCAGGGAATATTCCCTTTACCATCGGGCCGGGGGCGCTGCCCCCGGACCCCCGCCAGGGGGGCCGCTGGCCCCCCTGGGACCCCCCAGCCAGGGGCCGCTTCCGCGGCCCCCGGACCCCACAATAGGGGCCCCTTTTAACTCCCTTACCACGCAACTCAATGCAATGTGCCTCGAGTTGCTACCAGCTTAACCACTCCGTCTAACCCAAAGATTAGACCCACAACAGTCACCTTTTTGCCATCCGGTCACATAGACCTCATCTGATATACAAGTCAGGACTCAACCAATGTCCGGGCTCACATTTGGCTTCTCCTCATAATGGGGGCCTTACAACTTTGAGCACCATGGATCATTGGTAGCACCTAATGAGGGTGGGGCATTGATCATATCTAACATAAACAAGCATAGGCATAGAAATACATGCTGTCTTAGACCTGAAATTTGTTGTAGAATATTCTATCATCAGAATTTGGCAAATCCGACATCACCATCGTGTCCAGTGAGCTGGCTGAGGGGGTATGCTGTTCCATGTGTCAACAATGGGGCCCAAAGGGGGCACAAATGAGGGCTAAAGAAGTCCTACACCAAGTCTCAACAAGCCTTGATAGGAAGCAAGATCCAGGTGAAGGAAGCTCCAAGAGGTGTGAGCTATGGCTGCCCACAACTTGTTTACAACCTATGAGACCTGAGAACTAAAGTAAACCCTGAAGAAAATGATCAAATACCTCTTATGTAATGCCCTGAAGGTGCCCAACAATGCTGGGAAGGTGCTCGTTAAGCCGAGGAGTGGTGGGAGCTCTAAGGAGTCGGATATGGCTGTCGGGAAGGAGACCCAATGCAAGTAGGGAGTCGATGGGATGCTGAGAATGCCACGAACCAAGCTCAAGAGTCGGAAAGCAAAGCTCCAATACCAGTTGAAAGGGAGCGATGAATCGAAGGTTGGACTTGAGAGCTATGGCGGGAGAGTAAGAGGAAGAAAGGGAGAGACTAGAAATGGGAACTCCAACAATCACAATGCGTGACTGGGCCTTCCTTTATTCAAACTATCACTAAAAGAATAAAGTAACGGTGACAGGCACCCGCCACCTGCAGTGTGCAGTGGCGGTGACTGTCAATGTAGTAATACACGAGCGGCTAGGCAGAGGCACCTTTACCCCCAACATAAATGTGACAAATCAATGCCAATAAATATAGGGACACTACAACCAATTATAGCATTAACACCATTTGAATTAGTGGACTAGGACCTAATAGGCTCGTTTCTAGAAACACCAAAATAGGAAATAGATACATCATGGTGGCAATAGACTACTTGACATGATGGTGCGAAACAACATCATTACCGAATAGCACAACTTTAAGCGTGACAAACTTTATGCTAAAAAAGATCATCCTCCAGCACTCCTACCCAAAAAGAATCCTATCAGACTAGGGAAAACAATTTAAGAGTGAAGTCATGGAAATCATAGCCAAAACAATGGATTTGAAGCAAGTTTATTACCTCTCCATACAAGTCCCTGACAAATGGTCTCATTGAACATGCAACAAGTACAAATGAAGCACAAGGAACAATATGACCTGATCTTTCACACAAGCATAAGGAATACATCATACGTGATTTAGTAAGCATGTATTTTCATGTTAGCTAATTAGGACTCTCAAAATCCTTCATCAATAAATGGTTGAGACCATATAAAATCTAAGAAAAAATTAGAGTATATACTTACAAGCTGCAACATATGCATAAAGGAACAACAATCATGGCACATGTTCAACGAATAAAACCCTTTTTCCTCACCTTCTGTGCAAGATAGCATATCACAACAACATTTGAACAATCCCACTTTGCATCAACAACCCACAGAATATATGCGGTCAACTCCAAGCACTCGCACCCTTCAGCAACAACCTTCGGCATCTACATAGACAAAGCAATGCAACAACAATACAACTTGGTTAGACAACAACACATGAGAAAAACAACAACATTAGATAGGAAGGCAATGTCCCATAGAAGGCAAAAGAATACAACTCAAGTCCCTTCCCAAAATCAGGCCTATAGCAGCATAGGAAAAACAACATCAAACTGGAAGATAATGGCCCACGGAGGGGCTGAAGAATATAGCTCAAGTCCCTTTCCAAAATTAGGCCTATAGCACGAATAGAACATTAGCAACATCACAAGAGAAGCGCATGCATACAACAACTATATAAGAACAAAATGAAATCACAAAAAACCCACACGAGCTTGTTGTAGGAATAGTAGCCCAATATTCTCAAGTAGAAGAATGGTGCATGCTCGCTGATCCACTTTTCTTTTTTAAAGGGGAGGTGGCACAAGTAGTGACATAGCAAGATAGGATTGGAGGAGAAGGATAGGAGTTGATCACTAATGTTACAAGGACGTGTGGAAGAAGTTTGTTAGAACTATAGGAGTTGATCATGTAATGTGCCTCAGTTGCGACACGTTTTAGTAGTCCATCAGGAGTCTGATCTAAAAGACGCTCCCTGGCACTCCACAGAATGTCACAGGGTTTGTCCCGAGTCTACTCCGCAACGAAACGTATCGGCCAACCCTGTTAGGATCGACTTGAATCTTTTTGGATTTCTAACGGTCAAGTCATTCTACAGCCTTCTAGCAGACGATCTACTTTGCATAGAGCATCTAAACCGAGGTGGACTCATATCGCACTTGGTTCAAAGAGAATGGGAAACGAGAGGGATGCATTTCTCGACCTCTCTACCCATAGGGTACATTCCGGTCTCCTAAAACGATATGAGCCAGGGTTCTACCCTACATTATCTAAGGTCAATAAGTCATTGCGATTTGAATGTTGAGAAGCCTCCCAGTTCTCTAGGACCACCCTACCGTAGGACGGACCCGTCGAGGGTTCCACCCACCCACTTCCCTTAATAGCTTTAGTTTCCTACTTACCTGAGGGCACATTAGTGGTAACACAAACAAGCAGCTTTCTTAATTAATCCGTTAGTCACATGTTCCTTTGTGTGAAAACAGATCAGAAAAATTCCTTGAAAGTAAACTTTATATTATAATTTCACTGAGATACAAATCCCATCCGTGGAACGATTCCCGCTATTTGTAAGGATGTGTCTTATTTTTCTCCAAGTTTCTGCCCTTGCACTAGTAATAGGGCCTCAAGATTCCTTTCGAGTCACATAGACCATTTGAGTAGGATCCAGAGGTAGGGGATTTACAGCCAGAGCCCCCTGGCACCCAAGCATCCTCCTACGAACAGATGTTTCTACTACGGAGGGACCTCTCATAACCGGTTCGGTCCACATTCCCGACATGGCTATCAAAAACCCCATTTTGATAGGATTGGCAGCTAGCTGGGGGTGCTCAACACGCCTTTCCTAGGTGTTTCAACCTGGATCCAATTTGAAAGGTTTTCTTCTTATCAATTCCTTTGTTAGATGAATCCTTTTCCAAACAAGTAATCCTAAGTACAAACACAAGCAGAAGTGGATAATATGTACTAGACAATTCTTTGTTCTCTATCGAAGGAAATTCTGATTTGATGCAATAGCATCTAGTCTTGGCTTTATCCCCGTTATCATCTAATATTTCCAAAGATAACCTAATTTAATTTCCTCATTCTTTTAAATGAAGGAGTATCCTTGCAATGTTGATTGCAATTTGAGACATTAACTTCCCTTCAACGAAACCCTACATATTCATTTGAACTAGGGTTTGTCGTGTAATTCATATAGTTACTTAAGGACATTGAATTCCTTTAAGCTTCAAGCAAGATGGGCCTTGAGAATAATCCTTCAACTCTTTAGGGTTTGAAATTCTTTCAACTTCCTAGGAACCTTACGTATTCTATCACAAGTTCAATCTATGTTTTGTGAGATGTAATAGGATTTCCTATTATTTCAACTAAGCAAACAGATGCGGATGCATAAAATCTATCTGGCTTAATTAGTATGAAATTTCCATGCAATTTATATGCAATTTAACAACTTCTAAGTGTAAATTTAATTGATCATCTAAGATGAATGCGATGAACAAAATTTTCCTAGTACACTCATTATCTTGAAACATGTTGCGATAATTAATGTAAACATTATTTTCTCCCAATTTCTTTTAGAATATGGCTTAGTCAAAGATGGAGATAGGGGGAATCGAGCTAACTCTCTCCTTCGTAGCCTTTCGGGGTAACTCCTCTCTCTCTCTCTCTCTCTCTCAAGCTTTTTCTCGCAGTCTCTTGGATGAGTATCCTTCTATCTCCTTCTCTCTACCTTTCTCGCAGCCTCTCGAGGTCTCCTTGTGCCTCTCTAACTACTCCCTCTGCTTCATACTTATAACTAAACAAGAGAAGGAAGGTTGTCGCTGAGAGGAAGAGCTCTTTATGGAGGGGATCTTGGAAAAGTCAGCAATCTGATACTCAAATCACAATTCTGATAGTTCCGTTGGATTTGAAAGGGGGATAAAACATCCAAGACTCTTGATTATAAATCTTGCAAATCACTCATTCTTTTCCCTGTTAGAAATGTTGTTTATTGCTTGTAAATTGCGATTGCGGGATGTGTGATTTCACCGATCCTTCTTTTTTTGTATTAAATCTCCAAAGCAAACAGGAAAAGCCATTTGCTTTTTTTACATGACAACCTATTCTAGAAATCTCCATAGTTTTTTAGAATATTTACAAGATTGCATAATCATAATACATACGTTGTATATTATTTACATAATGTAATAACATTAGAACATAATAAAACTAATTATAATTATAATTATAATTTTACCAATTGTGTTAATTAGAAGTCGGATTCGTGATATGATCTCTTTTTTTAAAAATCGGATTACAGCCACTCTTTCTTCTCTCCGATATTCATCCTCTCTCTCTCTCTCTCTCTCTCTCTCTCATTCTGCTTCGTCGTCTGCAGCGCCTTACTGACTGTATCATCGCTTCGTCTGCGGTTTCTGGTTCCATTTGCCATACAGAGGAACCATGTACAATGGAATCGGCCTGCAGACCCCTCGCGGGTCTGGCACCAACGGCTACATACAGACCAACAAGTTCTTCGTTAGGGCTCGCCCTGTTAAGGTCGAACCAAAGGAGTTTCAAAGCGGCCAGGGCACCGGTGGCATCACCAGGAAGGCGAATAAGGAGATCCTGGAGCATGACAGAAAACGCCAGATAGAGCTTAAGCTGGTCCTGCTGCAGGATACCCTGGTGGAGCAGGGCTACACAGATGCAGAGATCATGGAGAAGGTAGAAGAGACCCGTCTGGTCTTGGAAGCGGCCGCAGATGGCGAGGATGAGAGTGCCATTGTTGATAACTCTAAGTGCGTGTTTCACTGAATTCTCTGAGATGTATTCTTGTTCATTATTAGGGTTTCGTTTGGTTTTGTTTGAACGGCTTCAGATTTCCTGCCTACTGTTTTGTAATCTATCAGACTGTACAATTGTATACTGTCATGTAGAACTGTTACTATATCTCTTGTTATTGACTTCTGCAATGCTTTCTGTGGTTTCTAGTTGGTCGGATCAACTATGGTGACCTCCCTGAGTCTAAAAGTTTCAATGCCAGCAGAGCATATATCATGGTGGCGAGTGACCAGGATCTAGAGGCAAGTGACTTAGCATCACCCAAGGGGAACATCTGAAATGTTGCCAGAGATGAGAGGGGAGCCCTTGAATGGTGTGGAACACCATGTTTGTTTTGCTAAGGTTAGAACAATATGTTGTGGTAGACTCTTGTTTGAGCAGGCTGAAGTTGCGAGGCGTGCTTATACTTTTCATCTCGTTAGAGGAAGTAAAAGCTTGGAGCAGGTTGGAATTTAGCTCTGCATCGTGGTGTATTCCTTGTCATTATGGTTGTCATACTAAGGTGGCTTAGAAGCTCAAGCAAGCATTGTCATTTCATAGTGCTAATAGGAGGCACGTGTAGTGATCTTAAGTCTTGTCAAAGAGTCGTATGAAAGATGTGCTCATATGGATAATTAGAGGATGCCTCAAAAAGGGGATAATGCATTATGTTTGGAAGTATACAAGATAACACATATCATTATCTAGAGGCACAACTAATAATTTGGCTAGTGGTTACATGACATGTGCTGCAATAATTTCGGTTACTCTCAATTATTGTAACTAGAATAGGTGAGAGGGAGGAGATCTAGCTAGTAGAGATACACATCACCAGGCTGACTAGGGTTCACCCTTGTTACACAGATTATTCCTTGTCATTGTGCATCTACCTCAGCCAATGCAAAATAAGAGATCAATACTGTCTTATTAGTCTAAAATCTTGTTTTCCCAAGAATATCCGGTAGTCTAGAATCCATGTTAGCAAGCAAAAATGGTGGCTCAAGCTTTGAAAGTGGTGCCTTTAAATGTTGCTGAAATAGGTTTCCTTCAAGAAATGAAAGGAAAATTGTGCTTGCTTGGAGAATCACTCTCTCTTTAGTCCAAATCTTCATGCAAAAGTGATGTTAGTCTTTGATTTGTCTTTAATTCTAGGGTCCAGGTCTCGACTGATTGCCTATGCTTTGCAGGTGTAGCTCACTTCAACTTGTACCCATATTCTAGACATTGCAATAGTCTTACATTATTCATTTTGCAGGGCACTAAATTTTGGTGCTTAGTATTTCCTCGTGTCTCCCTCCCTCTCTCTTCCCTTCTTAATTGTCTTCATGGTATTGGAGTACTTATGTAAGAGTTCATCATTCACCTTCCCTTTCTTTCTCATATGATTGTAATTGTGATTTCCTCTTACCAGCTTTTCCATATGACTGATGACATTTGAAATAGAAAGTTGATGACTTCACCAAGCTAGTGTGGCATCTCACTTTGTGGATGTGACTAACATGTTCGGCATGAACCTTCCATTGGTGATCTAGTTGACCATGTGTGAATAACTGATTTAAAGCTTTGGCTATTGTTAGGAGCACCACTGTACAGATCCAATAGCTAGCTGAGAATACAAAAATGTGATTTGGGTGCTACAAGAGACACTATCAATAGCAGTGCCTTGAGTTTTTCTCTCTTCAAGGATGCAAGATGATGCAATATAACAATTGAGATTGGAGTGGAGCATATTTAGAAGCCTTGGGATGAGACATGAGACAATTGAAGAAACCCTAAAATGGGCTGCCCTATAGCCAAATGCCTTCGTTTGGCACCCAATTGAAGGCTAAACACAACATCTAAAGGCCTATGATACATACTAAAGTATCATCTTCTCTAGGATCATGGGTGATAAATACAATGAAACATTCAATGATGGGGAACATACAAGTCCCTAGGGTCCACTACCATGTCCCATACCACAGGAGTGATGTGCCAGGATCTATGACATAATACATATAAACAATGACAAGTAGCTAGGACTATGGATACCAAAACGGTGGGTGATCATGCCTCCACCAATGTGCCTTAGAAAGACATTGATGTCGATATTGATTATAGTTGATCCCTAATACAAAAAGTGAAAGTAGTCAAATTGCAATGCTTGTCACTATTGCCCTATAGTAGGACATCATGACCATGGATTCCCGTCCTTCAATCACATTGTCAAAGTGTCCCCCCCATCTAAGAATAGACTAGGACTAGGCACCGCTTGTTGTCCAAACTCCCATGGTGGGATAGTTGTTAGGACAAAAGGTATGATACGATATTGTACAATACTAAATGGTACCTTAAAATTTTAGTATCTAACACATGTATGACAACCATCTAAATAGATGGTGGTAGTGGATATGGCTGATCTGTTGCCGATTGCCCCAATAATCAATGTGTCGTGAGTGCCATTAAGTGGCTGCATAGTTACTAGGAACGGGGAACGAGACCTTTTGGAGCGGGGGGAATGCCCAAAGTTAGGAACCGGGAATGGATAAAACGGCACACACACACACACACACACACACACACACACACACACACACACACAGAATCAACACTTAAGTCGGTCATATCAACCATAATTCATGAAATTAGAGACATAATAATCAAGTTTCAACAATAATAAAGATTCAAAACATTGTAATCAACAATGGATTGTCGCATTCATGATTCAAAATTGTAATCAATAATGTTGCATAAGTCCAACAAGTGTGCATTGGAAAGACATAAAATATGTATTAAACTTTTAAGTCTAAAGACCCAAGTTACAAGAGCTTCAATTTTCAAGGCAATACCCTACAGTTCCAAAAGACTAGCCGCTAAGTACTTTGATTCATGGAAGATGGCTCCACTACGTCTGAATGCTCGTTCTGTTGAACAACATCCTCACCATCACCATCAACTCCATCATTGTCATATTTTTCCCAATGTATAAAAGAATCAGCCTTTGCAACTGATGTACGAGCTAGCAAGTGAAGATTGGAGCTCACATAAACTAGGTCATTCATCTTCATTGTACTAAGACGATTTCTCTTCTTTGAGTAAATGTGATTGAATGAGCTTCACAGTTGCTCTAAACAGGAAGAGCTAATTGTTTGGCTAAGAATATGAATAGCCGAACAAGAAGAACTAATTGTTTGGCTAAGAATATGAATAGCCAAACTCTGCAACTCTGGAGCTTTTGCCTCGTAGTTCTCCCACCATAAAGCAGCTCGAATATTTGTCCTGTCCTCTAGTGTATCCTTTGTACCAAATATCCCTAATGTTTGCCGATACACATAGAGCTGATTTTTAATTTTGTGTTGCATTTCACGGCTAGGATAAAGCCTTGCAAGCAATGTGTTCCAACTTCCAAGCCTTGACCACCAGGTCTCTTTCTTGCATCTTTTCTTGAAACTCAGGATTAAGTACATATGTTGCAACATGCATAGGAGAGTTATACTCATTCCATCTGCTGATGCATAACTCCTTGATCTGCTCATACCTGTCTGCATTTGATTGCAAACTCTCCAACCTCTCAATCATGTGATCCATACCTTCATAGGTCTTCCCAATGTATGGATCCATGCTATCTGCAAGCCTCAACATGTGCATAATAGGATAAACCATTTGGTTGGTGCGATTCACCTCATCCCAAAAATCTCTATCAGAGACATATGCATTACATAACACAACAGTAGTAGCGCCAGCCCCAGTCTAATTTTCATTCTCATTATTAGTAAATAGCTCCCTAATTGCATCTTTGCAATAGTGCAATCGACCAAGAATAAGAAAGTTATATGCAAATTGTGTATCCAAGTATTTGAGAAGTTTTTTGTCACTTCTCTTGCGAAACTCAGCATGTAAGTACTAATGATTACATATAAATGTGATAATCTTGTTGCCTTCTGCAACAAGAGATGCAATCCATGGCAAGTCCCCAATATCCTTCAACAAGCTATTCAAGCAATGTGCCATGCATGGACTAAAGGTGATATGTGGATACATTGCCATTAAAATGTTTCTTGCTGCCCTGTTTGTAGGTTCACCATCTGCCACAAATTGCACTACATTTTTTGCCCCAACAGCTTGCACTGCCTCGCACCACTCGGATGCCAATACATCTGCACTCTTTCCAGTCTCTGAAGCATCATGACTATCAATGAAGTATACATGGAGAATATGCGACAACACCATGTATGGACCTATGGTATGTATCACTCCATCCATCTACTATCAATGTCACTCCATTTCTTGCCCATTGATTGCGAATATTTGCTATTGCAATCTCTATGGCTGCTTTCTCCTTCTGAAGCAATGTAGTCTTGATAGTTTCTGATGAAGGGGGCTTATATGTGGGTCCATACTCTGCAATCTTTGTCACCATATTTAAAAAATAAGGTGACCTGGCTGATTTGAATGCAATATGGTCATGGTAAAAAAAGTGTGCCACTGCTGCATCTGTTTCCTCTTTTTTCTTTGGTTCCCATGAAGTGTGCAATGAACTGTGTCTAACACCACGACGTGCTGCCACTGATGGCCCACAAGAAGGTTGTGTAGCCACTAATCCTGGTGGTCTTTTGCATGAAGCACCATGCCCTATTGGCCTTGGAGTCCATGTTGTTGGATCCACTGCTATATTTGGCGTTTTCCTGGCATGTGAATTCCCCATAGAAGTGGCTATGCGGTCAAGTAACTCCTGCCTTTTCTCAATTGGTACATTGGTGCAAAAAGGCACCTCTTTCCCCTCCTCATGTAGAAGATGGGCTCTCACTTTATCAGCTCCACTAGTGCGAGCATAAGAGCAAAGTTTGCATTTCCAAGGGCGAGCCCCTCCACCTCTCAACGGCACCCCTGCATCTAGCTCATCCCACCATGACCAAGTGCTTCGATTTCATCTAGTTGTTGACGAAGTACCTGTTGAGGATGATGAAGATCCCATAGATGCCAATGCTGCCATGTATACAAAAGTGACAAATAGTCAGTACAGTTCAATGAAATTGCAGAAATTTGCAGCCAAACTTTCAACGTGCATGTGTTAAGTGTTTGCTAAAAATGCCCGAACTTTGGTGCTACTTCAGCCTGCATTCCTTTTACTGAAAGTGCTACAAATTTGGGGCTTTCGAGCTTGCATTCCCTTGCTGAAAATGCCCTAATTCCCAAATTTGGGGCAATGACTGATTCAAAATGCCCCAAATTTGGGGTATTCCAGCTTGCATTCCCTTGCTGAAAATACCCCAAAATTTGGTGCATTTTCAGCTCCCAAATTTGGGGCAGTGATTGATTCAAAATGCCCCAAATTTTGGGGCTCTTTTAGATCTTGGGATGATGGATCACAATGCCCCAAATTTGGGGACATTGTAGCCAAATTTGGGCCCCAATCCTTGAGAAAGCCCCAAATTTTGGGGCAATTGCCAACAACTGATTCAAAATGCCCCAAATTTGGGGGAGATAATGGTCCCACTGAACAAAAATCAGTACTGATAGACAACATTGGTTGGTGTTTTACAGGAGATTCCTCACCTAATCGCGGGCGAGAGTCGGGCCAGGCAGGTGGGAGAAGTAGGCGGGGCAGGTAGGAGCAGCAGGTGAGGCAGGTGGGGCAGATGAGGGTAGCAAGTGGGAGAGGCGAGGCAAGCGAGAGAGGCGGGAGAGGCGAGAGGCAAGCAAGAGAACGGGCGTCGTTGGGCCAGCGAATCGCGACCCTGAACAGGCGCAACCAAATGATTTAACAAAAAAGTTTGCTGTTAGAACGGCCGTTCCAAATAGGGAACGGCCTGGAATGGGACATGGTACGGGCTGGAACGTTCTGCTAGCGTTTCTTGGGCTCAGACCTCCCGGAACACGTTAATCCGTTCCTATGTGCCGGAACAGGCGTTCTCTGTCTCTACGAGTGGCTGACTTGTAGGAGAATGTGCTGCTTAGTTGGGACATGGAAATGCACTTCAGTCTGCTGGAAATGCTGAGCTGAGAACGCAATGACCTCCAATGTCTTTGTTAGGCTCTGACAGAGCTCACAATCGGGAGATGATGGTAGAAAACACATTGAATGATAACACAACTGATATATTCTTGCCAAGTTATCTGACAAGGTGGACATTGGGAAGTGCAAGGGATGTTAGACAGCCCTCAAAAGAGAGACATTTACTCCTTGCAGTACCAATAGCCCATGCTCATAGATGCTTCACAATCTATGGAGGTGAGAGCTTCAGGATATGGCTGAGGATTATTAATGTGGTTACACCGAGGATGAGGAGGAACTTCGACCGACTAGCATTCAGATAGCTTAGTTTTATTTTATTTATGCTCTTCCAATGACAATACTTAATTGAAACAAGCTTTGGACATGGTTGCTAAGTACGAAAAGTACGATACAATACAATACAACAAAATACAATACTAAATGGTTCCTTAAGATTTTTAAAGGTATGGTATGATAAGAGTGCATTACTCTATCCTAAATGCAACTTAAAATCCAATTCTTTTTGAAAAAATAAGGTAGAGTAATTGTTTGAATCTCAAATAACCTAATCCCATGGGAGAATTGTATTAGTGTAAGGAGCACTTAGCTAGCTCATCCCAAAGTGCAGTTCAGACAGGAAAATAAGTATCCATTAGGTTGGTACCTTATGGTACTAATACGTCAGGTATGGTATGTAAAGTACGGTATAGTATGAACCCTTTTATACATGGTACTTGTGCAACTATGGCTTTGGAGCATGCATTCTGTAGCTCTATTTCTCATAATTGTTTCAATTTTTAAAGTGTCTTTGTAGGATGATTGTAGCTGCTAGCTTAATTGTAAAAGTCTCGTATTTGCAGTTTTGCTGTTATCAACAATAGAGATGTTTGCATTGTGCCAGGATAAACAGAGGACTAGCCGAACCTTCAAAGTTTACTTTTCTTTGTTCTAATTATACTCTTAGGGCAGCTAAGGGGTTTCACTGCGAACATCTTTTACACTTGTCTTTGTGGTATCTGCTAGCAGATGTGTATTCCTATGTCTTCTTATGCTGTCGGCTGTTTTCCCAGGTTGCAGGTCAGACCATTCAGCTGGTATCTCACTATTTATAGGGTCAGCTTTTCTGCTCCTGGTCAGATTCCTCTTCCCCTGCTGTTGCAATCAGTCACCTTCCACAGATCATCTTTTCTCTCCTCATCTCCCTCAGTCAGATTCCTCTCTCCTGTCATCAGCAGCTCTGGTGCCTGCACTGATGTGGCTGTAGGCACATGCAGGGGCTGTTGTATCAGCTTTCTTCCTGTTTCGTTGAGATCAGTTTTTCTTTGTGTCATTCATAATCTGCTTTTTTCCTTCTCTCTGTGTTCTTTTTTTGCTTCTGTATTGTGTGCACTGTAGAATCTTTGTAGCTATTGTTAACATTGATGTACTTGCACCTCACAAACAATAAATACATGCAAGTTCTCAGCTGACTGGGTTTGTAGAGTCCAATACTGTTTGACTTGTTTAAGGGATTTGTGTTTTCTCGTGTGACTGTCCTATCATCATCACACTTACAAGCTGTCAGCCTTCTGTTTAAGGACCTTGCATACCATCCTGCTCCTATAGGGTCGCCTCAAAATCAAAGCCTTTCAACATACAACATAGCTAGTTTATCAACACAGCTCAATCATTGAACAAATGTGAGCCTTTCTCTGAAAGGGATGGTACATCATGAAAATGTTTAATTTTTTTGCAGGACCATACATTTAACAAATGCGAGGTTTGTATGTGTATGTTCTCTGAAAGGGATGTTGCACCATGAAATTTTTATTCATTTGCAATATCATGTCTTCTCAATATCTATGAATGTTATGTTTCAGGGTTTCTGAGACCCATACACATCAGATTGCTGCCAAGAAAGAGCGGGAAATGGAGAAATTCAAGTCTGCTTTTGGTTTGGGTGATGTCAAGGAAGGAGAGGCTTTTGACAGAGAGCTTCAAGAACAACGAAAGCAGGAAAGAATTCTGGCCCGTGAAGAGAGGGAGAGAGAAAAACGACAAAAGCAGTTGGAATTGGAGCAAGAAATGGAGCAGAAAGAGGAGGAGAGGAAAAAGAAAGAAAAAGAAGAGCGGAAACAGAAGCGACGAGAAGAGCGAGAGCGTGAGGAATTGGCAAAGGAGGCAGAACGCAAAAAAGCTGAGAAAAGGAAGGAGGATGAAAGGCATCACAAGGAAGATCATGGTCACAGACAGGAGAGAAGAGAGAATGCTAAGAAAGAAATTGATAGTAGGGAAAAGGAAAGACGTGATGAAAGAAAAGATGGTAGGGAAAAGGAAAAACGTGATGAAAGAAAGGAAGATAGAGACCGAAAGGAAAGTAAGAGACACGAGCATGATGGAGACAGGGGAAGGAGGGACAGTGAAAGGAATGACCGAAGACAGGATTATAATGGGGACAGGGAAAGAAGGGATAGTGAAAGAAATGACCGGAGAGAGAGGGAAAGTAGGACAGACAAGAAAGATAAAGATAGTAGAGAAGAGAAGCTAGAATTGGAACGGAAATTGGACAAAGAAAAGAGGGGTGATATTAGAGGATCTTTGAAGGATTATGAAAGAAAGAGGGATGATGAGGATATAAGAAAGGACAAGCATGCAAAAGATCCTGACAGAGAATGGAAGAAGAGGGATGATGATAGGCGGGAGGAGCACAATGGCAGGTACAAGGAAAGGCATGGTGCAGAAAGCAAGAAACGGTCGTATTCTGATGATAGTGATGATGACCGGTCAGCCAGAGACAGGAGGAAGTCACAGAAGGTAGATGAAGACAAGGGTAGACCTTATGATAAGAGGTCTTAAATTGTTGAAGCTTTGGCTGAAACATGTGAATATGAAAGTATGGTCCTTCAGTTCCAGACCTCTGTGATTCCAAAAATGGGATAAAGCCAATGTCTATGTATGGTTTTGATGAAGGCCTTCAATGGATTCTTTCAAAAACTCTCGCTTATTAGAAAATTGAGTTAATTGAGTGAATGTAGATAGTCAGGTAAAGTGTTGAAGTAATTGAAGTGATTGTTGAACTCCATATGGTCAAGTTGGAGGATTGATATGAAATGGTTTGTATCTTTTACATGTGCACCTAATGATTGCTGTTTTGCTAAAAATGTTCTTGTTTTTTCTCGAAAATTTCTAAATTTCTTCTTTTCAACATTCAATTAACGGTTTTATTAGTGCATAGGTAGTGATAAAGCTTTGCTTTGCAGCTTTTACTACTTTTTTTGCACATGTTTAAGCTACAGGAGAGTATACCATAATTTTGTATGGAGGTGGCTTGCTCCAATGCAGACTGTTTGAAGCGTGATTTGCAGACTGTTCGAAGGGTCAGTAGTGTGCCCATGCAGCATCAACATTGTCAGTAGTGCATGCTCGCTGGTGTACTGTTTAGCCATACTACATAAATGTGCATCAGCTGTGATGGTGTCAGCTATGAGCTCTGGCGTGTCTGTGACATGGACAGCAATGTCATTGTCGACTGTGAGCCTGTTGTAGAATGGCATTTGTCAGCAGCCCTGAGCCCGGGTATTACATCAGTTGTGAGCCCTGCCATGTCTATGATATGCACGCACACCACCCACCGCACCCCCCAAAAAAGAAAGTCATTCATCCACAACATGATCGAGCACCGAGTTGTCATACCAACATGATTTTTTTGGGGGGGGGGGGGCTTGGGGGATAACTGTCTCCTCTCCATCTCTGTCTCTATGCTTGACCCCCAGGAAAACAGAGTGAGGAGAAGCTACCATGGTGCTCTGTTGGTCGATGATGTTATAATGATGCACTGAATAAGGTAAGCCTTTATTATTTTTATGCATAAATTTTCTCATCATTTTTATCTGCCTTCAACTGATCAATTATTCTTTCATCAGATCATTTGTAAATTTTGGAAGGTTTTCAGTAATCACTCCTTACAAGGGGATGATTAGATACTTTACACAGTTGCATACTACCTTCGATCTGTGCAGATTGATAATACTTCAATCGGATGTACTTGTAATGTAGCCTCAATAGAAGATCTCTTTCATACTATGCTATTCCATGTCTAGTTTTTATGCTATTCCATTGAAATCTTTGAAACTGATCTTATGGGCTAAAATGCTCCAACTCTAAAGCACAAGGAGGAAAATGTTCTTTGTTATTCCTCTGCTCAATGTACACATTTTCTCTAAGATCTTATGAAGACTTATTATTTACCTTTTGTTTTCTTGCAGTGGAGCACTTCACGAAAAGTACATGTATGCTGCATTGCTTCCATTCTGACTTTATCTTTGATGTGTATCTTCTTGCTTAATCTTCAGGTTGTACTTGCATAGGTCATAAAAATAAAGGTATTGTTGCCATACAATTAATCTAACTATTGAGAACTCCATTGGTGGCTTTCCTTGTTCACTTGTATAATAAACATAACCATTGAGAACTTTAGTGATGACAACTTATTCAGTTGTCGTCGCTTACTCGCTTATTTCTTCAGTTGTTTTGAATATTGTAAGCTTATTTTGTTTTTGATGATACGGCTAGGTGGACTGATGCTACTATTTTTTCAAAGTGGCAAGAAACTTGCTTATGCATACATCACATGGTTAATTATTGTTAACTTATTTATCCTTTGTTGATATTGTCAAATGGAATTATGCGCAACTTTTCATTGAGATGTTTTCTCCAATGACAGGAAGATTGCTCATGCATGCATCACATATGCATATCAATTAACTTCACAAAATTAATCATATAATACATGCACGTCAATAAACTTTGTAATGGTTTACCATGGCCTATCCCTATTCCATTTTTGTCTATGAAATATAACATATAATACATAAGTAAAGTTTGTAGTTCTTGTTTAAAACTAATCATGTGTATAATAACTTTTATGCTGTCTTATGTGTGTTTTTTAGCTCATTGTCATGTTCATAGGCTTGACACACCCAAAACACAAACAATCTTCATAAATTTGATATTTGTTGAAGCCTAGAAAGTGTTTCCAAAACTATAACTTTAGTACTTTCTCATCCAATATCTAGTACAAAACCTTGCATAACAATATACTCTTTCCAAATGGATGTGGTTGGATGTCACTTTTCCTTATGATTATGAAAAAATAGAGACGTGCTAACTCTTCACCAAGATACTTATATAGCATGGTTGTGTGCTAATAATTGCTATTGCAGTCCTAGAAAATTGCAGTATGATGGCTTATGTCAAATAAAAAAATCAAATATATTTTTGTGAAGACTTGAGTTGCTGATTTACCTAATGTAGGGTATTATTCGCCAGGAAGACATTTGTGAGAAATGCACATGAAATTTGCCAGCTTTATTTGGTTGCAAATACTCATCAACTTATATACACCTTGGAAAACCCAAATTTAATGTGGGTTGGTTATCTTCAAGTATAGGAAAAACTAAAATTTGTTGAAACATTTAAGACAAGTTCTAAGAATGTAGAGAAAACATATTAGTATAATGAGTTTATAACAAGTAACTCCAAAAGCCTTACTAATATCTTACATGAAGAGAAAAGCTACAACTTCGAGGAAAGTGTTACTAAAATGGTTGATGCAAATAATTCGTACATATGATTTTGAGACTTATACTTAATGTTGGAACTTCAAACAATACATGTCAAACTTTTAGAGTCTCTACAATTGGAGTTTACATATAGAGAGCTTGAGGATAGAGAGGATGGAGAGCTTGAGGGTTGGAGGGTGGAGAGGATAGAGCTTGAGTGTAGGGAGGTAGAGAGCTTGAGGATAAGGAAGGGCGGAGAGCTTGAGTTTGGGGCCAAGAGCTTGAAAGTCAAAACTTGAAATGAGAGGGGAATAGAGAATTTATTGAGAGAGAGAGAGAGAGAGAGAGAGAGAGAGAGAGAGAGAGAGAGAGAGAGAGAGAGAGAGAGAGAGAGAGAGAGAGAGAGAGAGAGAGAGAGAGAGAGAGAGAGAGAGAGAGAGAGAGAGAGAGAGAGAGAGAGAGAAAGTTATATTAACGTCTTCTAAAGACCAAAACTGGCTTATGAGACAAACTGTGATACAACTGATGAGGTCCAGCTATCCAAAATAAAAGTGTTGAATGAAAAGCTAAAAACTGGAAACTGAAAATACGGTGCTGTGAGTGTGATAAGTGTCGTGTACGTGTATGTGCGTATGTAGCTCTGGTACTCCAGATAATGGCTACAAAAGGGGAACAAATGTCGGCTGTGATAGGGGAACAACTGTCGGCTGTGATAAAGTGGTGCGATGTGTATATGTAACAGATGCAGGGAGATATACTATCTTGGGATGTAGTAGCAGTCGTGCTGACCTGCTGCTCCTAGATATTTAGACGTTCTTGCTATTGATATGAGAGAGAGAGAGAGAGAGAGAGAGAGAGCAATATATTGGAGGTGTGTACATGTATCGTGGGATAGGTGTTCACAAATGGACACTTTAAAAGGGTTAGTCAATTTGGATTGGAGGCCATTACATGCCATCAAACAAGTCATATTTGACAAGATGGATCGAACTAGTCCATTCATTTGTTAGATATGGACAACTATGGGTTTGCATAGCTACTTTGATACTCATTTTTGGATCGCCTTGGATACTAGAATATGCAAGGATAATTGACAATGAGCTTCCATTAAAAAACATTGGGTCTATGGAACCGTTGAAAGTTTTCGAAAGCTTTTCCAAGGATTGTCCTTATTATAGTTAGCTAGCAACACAAAGTAAATATCACTAAGAAATGTGAATCTTCTTGTACACAAAGACCATAATGTACATGTCATTCCTATGTTGCTAGATTATGGATAGATGATATAGAAAGGATTCTTTGTGTTGAGGTCGTGGAACTATCATACAATCCATGGGCCAAACTTCTTCTATGTTAAAGTTGACCTCATTTGTCCCTACAACAATGACTCCACCTGCTTGGACATGTCTTACTAGTTGTATTCTCTTGGTAAGCAACTAAGGACATTAGAATTGGCTCTTATTGTGAGTACTTGTCTCTATTTTGTTTCAAAATATGAATAGTTCAGAAGTTGAAAACTAAGAACAAAGGATCTAAAAATTCAACAGTTGAGAATAAATAATTTTGAATTTTCTTACATCCCTCCACTATTTTGTCCTCTTGTGTTTGTGGGGTTTTTTGTGGGTTACTCTATTTTATGAGTGTTTTAAACTTTCTACGTTGCACTATTTTATAGTGTTCATCCACTTTGTATTTTTGGTAGATTGCTATTTCATGGATTATATTAGTTCTACCCTATCTATAGATATTTCGTTCTTATGTTAAAATTTGTTTTGTTTTTCATCATTGTTTCTTTCTTAAGGAAGTTCTTTTAGTGAGCAAAAAGGTAATAAATATGTGATAACGCATATATTTATTTGCTATGGAGTCTAAGGTGTAAATGATCAATCTTTTGGAAGTTTGTGAAGCATGGACTTGCAAAATATGCTGCAACTTCTAACATCCTTATATGTCTTTGATAGACATATGTGCATATACTAGAGCCCTTGGCTCTCCTATCATGAAAGAGCCAACATAGGGTATGTTAGAGAGATCTCAACAATGTTTGTGCTTCTGATTGTAATCCTTAAATAAACCATTGTTAATTGGAATGATAAGTGTGGCAATCTTGTTTGCAATTCTTGTTCATGTAGACATGAGGAGCAGGTTAGGCAATGTGGCCACTAGTAGCAAACCCCATGCTAATGTGATAAAAACTCATCGTATATAGGGATATGGTAAACATTGCTGCCTTATATTCTAAGCAAGAATCAAGTGGTCCAGATAAGGTTGCTCATTGGAGAGTTGGGAGGAGGTTATAAGCTATTGTATCAAGTATGGTTGTTGGGCTCTACAAGGAGTCTCTCTCTTTCTCCAGATCTCTCACCTAGTTGGCTAGTGCTCTTGCTCCAAACATGCTACTTCTCTCCTCTCAATCCCACAAAATGAAAAAAGCTAATTAATTTGAGAACGGATGTAGCAAGCATTACTGTAGTCCTCCACACTCATTGTAGTCTGATCACATCCTTCCTTATTGGGTGGAAACTGAAGGGTTAGGGAGGATGGGTTGTGAGGTTTAGAAGGTTGAATGCTCATTGTAGAAGTACAAGTGATGGGTTAGGATCCTCCATGAATTGCAATATTTGGAATTAAGATCTCATATGCATTCTCTTCCTAAGGGGAGTGCTAGTCTTATTTTCTTTTTTTGTATGGGACACATTTTATTGATGTGGGAGATGGGTTGAACTCAAGGTGAGCCTAGAGTGTTGTCCCTCACTTGTGAATCCAATTTGTGTATATGTCATGGTGCAAATATTATACAAGTACACATGCTTACATAAGTAGTACTTAGTTAGACGACTCTTCTATTTGTAATTCTTATTATTGGTGATTGCTATTGTTGATGAAGCTTTCTAGTTGAGGGATAAGAAAAATCCATCCTCTACGATGAGAAACATACAAGACATGGAGGAATAGATCTCCATTGTTGGTTACCTTACTATTCACACGTTCAATGCTTTGGTACTTCTGTGCTGAATGGGTTAGAGGGAAAAAAGGTGGTGTAGGTGATTGAGGGAGATAGATCTAACCATAAGTGAGACTATGCCCTATTTTGGATGTGCCTTGAGTGAAAGTGGGGGGAGTTGAAAAAATAGGCTAGGGGATTAGAGAAGGAGCCGATTGTTCAAGACCATCAAGCATCTCTACCTTGAGAATTCTTAGGTGTTGTGCAATGCTTGTGGGTGCTTATTTACTTTTATTTTTCTCTCTCTTTTTTCTTTGGTGGTGTCATATAGTCATCATACATTGAGCTTGTAGCCTTGCATGTATAAGGATTGGAATATAAAGGCTAATTGAAAACAATATACTTGGCTCTATAGATCAAATACATGCACATAAGTGCATACATGCAAAAGTTGAGGGCCAAGTGCAATGCCTTAATATTGATGGGGTCATTTTTAATGAAGAACTTAGGTATGTGGATGTATCATTAAATAGATTTTGTTGTTGTTGAAATGAGTTGTAGCTTCTCTTTGGAAAGGTCATTATTGGTGAGGTACAAGTCAAAGTTTGTTTACTCGAAGAGGGTATGGTATGGCTCCTGAGTTCCTTCTTGAGCTATTTGCAGAAGTACACTAGATCTTTTTCCCTCTTGGCCTTGTCCATGTGTTGAAGTAATTAATATTTCCTCCTCTTGTTTGTCTTCTCTTAAAGTTTGGATTTTTGTAACTTTTTATCTATGCTTAATTTGCAATCACTTGATAAGACCATAAGAGAGGAGCCAAATGTGGAACCTTGTATCCTGTTCATATATCCATTGTAAAAGATCATGTAATTGCAATACTAAGCAACCAAGTGTATCTTTGTGGCATTGTTGATTGGGTCACATGTTTAAGAAAGGAATGAAAATGCTTTCTTGTTTGGATTACTTGCCACTTTTTGATTTTACTAATTTTTCTATTTGTGAGCATTTCATATATGGTAAACATGCTCATTCATCCCTTAAAAATTACTGAAACAAGAAAAAGAGTGAACCACTTAACTTGGTACATAGTGATATATGTGGGCCTATGCTAATAAGGTCTTTAAGGAGGGCCTCCTATTTTATCACATTTATTGATGATGTGACTAGAAAAGTGTGGGCTTTTCCTATGGCTAGGAAAGATGGTACATTTTCTTGCTTCCATAAATTTTTGGCACTCATAGAAAATTAGTATGGAAAGATATTAAAGTGCCTTAGGATTGATAATGGTAAAAAGTATATCTCTCATGAATTCAAAACTTTGTGAAGCACATGGCATCAAGTGGGAGCTCAATGCACCTAGTAATCCACCGCAAAACGGTGTGGTAGAACACATGAATAGGAAAATGGGTTTTACCCTCAAGTACTTATCAAGAACATCATACATGATTTCATTCTCCTAGTGGTATACATTCTCTCTCCCTTATTCTAGGTTTTAGTTTAAATATAAATTTAATTTTTTCCTACAAATGTATCTAATATATTAAACTTGAAGATTACAATTAGTTTAAAGGAGCAAACTCTTAATTGGCCTTTGAAGGTTCTTTTGTATCCAAATATGAGCAAACTTAGAAGTTGATACTAGTCGCTTCAATACTATCCTCAATGCTTTTAGTAGTCTCTTCCCTCAAAATGTTGAGAGTTTTACATGTGCTTTCAAATGCTACCACATAGAAATTGATCTATTACTCTTTGAGGGGTGTATGCCCAAGTAGCTCATAGAAGATCTTGTTTTTTCTACAATTCCATTGTACTGCCCAAGGGTGGTCAAGAATTGGAACCCTTGAGTGCACTCATGTACTAGATCTCAATTTGAACTCCCTACAATCTCTATGAGAATCAATCCATTGTAGTCCAAAGACTCTCAAATCATTCCTTTCTCATATTATAGCAAGTTGTGCTTTCATGACATGCCATTTTGGAGGTGAAATGGCTAAAGGAAGGGAGAATAGAATTAGTTTTGGTTAAAAGTCCAATTAATTTTTAAGTTAGGCTTTCTCTTTCCTCTCTCTCTCAAGCCTTTGAATGAACCTTTCATTGTGGTTTCCAAGGGACCTTCTTCTTGCTCTTTAGTGATCTCATCTCTCTCTTTGACCTTGGGACAATGATTTCGAAGCCTCTGAGCAATAAATGAATCAACATAGTGCCAGCTATTATAACATCATGGTGGATGCAGATGACCTTCCAAGCATATGGACTCCAAAGGCCATAGACTATCTCGCTTGCATCCCCATAACTAAGAAAGATGTGAAGGAGTGAGCTTGGAGTCGAAGCACATGAGTGGAAGCAAGAGCTATGGTGGAAGGAGTAAGAGAGAGAGAGAGAGATGTGTAAACTTCAATAGTCACAATGTGTGACTAACCTTTCCTTTATTAAAATGTCACTGAAAGAATAAAGAATGAAGTGACAGTGATGGGCGCCTACCACCTACAGTGTATAGTTGAAGTGAGTGAGCCCGGAGTGGAAGCACATGAGCAAAAGCTAGAGCTATGGTGGAAGGAGTAAGAGCAAGAGAAAGAGAGAGACACAAGATGTGGGAACTCCAACAGTCACAATGTGTGATTGGCCTTCCCTTTATTCAAATGTCACTGAAAGAATAAAGAATGAAGTGACAATGATGGGTGCTCACCACCTGTAGTGTACATGTGTGTGGGTATTGTCAGTGTAGTAATACATGGGTGGCTAGGCACATATGCCTTTATCCCCAACAACCTCCCACTTAAAGATGAATGTGTCCCTAGTGAGGAGCGAACAAGAAAAAAGTGACAAAGTACAAATGTATATAAGTACAACAAGATGAGTAAAGACATCATCTCATCCAATGCTCATCAACTTCCTAAGAAGGCAGGTAAAACACTCCATTGAGAGAATTTTTGTGAGCATATTTGCATGATTTTGATTAGTTGAGATCTTGAGAAGGTGAATAGACTTGGCCTCAATGACCTCTTTGATGAAGTGGTAACACACCTAAATGTAGTGTAGGGACCACATGAGTAATACCAAGGTCTGATGGCCTAAATAGAGAGCCTCCTTGCAATCCTCAATAGCTACAACATACTCGGCCTTGGTAGTAGAGAAGGTCATGCATTTCTGCACCCCCGACATCCAAGAAACAACACCTCTAGCAAAGATGAAGATAATAGCTAGAGGCGAACTTCCTATTGTGCGCATTCGTGCATAATCAAAGTTAGTGTACCCCATGATTCTTATGTCCCAGCCACCATATTATATGCACATAGCTGCTATACCCTTCACGTATCTCATGGTACCCTTGATGGCATCCCAATGCCATTTGCAAGGTGTAGCCATATAGCATGCCACAATTCCCATTATAAATACTGTGTCAGAATGAGTGGCGATCATGGAATACATCATACTATCCATGATAGAGGCATAAAGGATCTTGGCCATCTCAACTTGCATATTAGGTGTTCCCTATCTTTTTCTTCAAAGCCCTTAGGTTGCTACATATAGATCTAATCATGCAAGTCCCCATGTAGAAAAGCCATCTTTACATCCATCTAATAAAGGTCCAATTAGCAACCAATGCTAGTACCAAGCATAAGGTCTTCATTTTGGCCATAGGAGAAAAGAGTGCATCGAGGTTAATGCCATATTCCTGCTTGAAACCCTTAGCTACCAATCTAACTTTATAAGTGGGCTTGGAGTATCCAAGGATACTTTTCAGCTTGTATACCTACTTGCATGGCAATGCCTTCTTGCCACTAGGCAAAGGAACCAAATCCCACATATGGTTAGTCTATAAGGAGTCAAACTCTAGCTACATAGCCTTGTCCCATGAGTGACTATCATATCTGTGCATGGCCTCATCATGAGAGAGAGGCTCACCTATATTTGTTGACATAACATAATCCATGGAGAGCATAAAGCGCTTAGAGATTGATGTCTAGCTCTAGTAGAGCATCTCAAAGTAGGATAGTCATGCACAACAGGTTGGGTCTAGAGGCCATTAGAGTATCGACTATGTTGCAACTGCATGGGAGTAGGAGGCTCCTCTTGAAAGATCACCATGCATACCTCAACCACTTGCTCAAGCTGCTTATGCATCTTTTCCTCATAGAAAATGACATCATGGCTGCAGATAACCTTGCGAGCCTACGGATCCCATATGTGATAGCTCATAATACATGCATCCCCATAACTAAGAAATATGCATTTTACAGATTTAGGGTCTAGTTTATTGTGCTTGTCCTTGAGAACATGGTAGAATGCCTCACAATTGAAGAACCCCACCGTAATCGACCAAGGAGAAGCTTGGAGCAAAATCTATGCTGTATTTCTTCATCGATAAGAGAAAAAGATCATCACTTTCATTACAAGAATCCTCGTCTTTCATATGAGAGAGAGCTATATAGAGAGATCTAAGTTAGCCACATGTGCAAGCTGTGTCAGAGGAGAGAGATGAAAAGGTGTAACCCCCTCCATCATCATACGACACACAACCCATTGTGCACACCTTTTTATTCCTTAAAATCAAAGTAATACATGAGTAAGGGCTAAACATTTAAATCCCTAATACATCCTCAAAACATGACTTTATAATTGTGTGCCGATTACATAATTGTGCAATTTTTAGATTAAAAACATAGTGATTTGGAGGGTTTTAGTTGATGTAGACAAATAATATTATGGTTTGTTTTTGACTTAGTTCTTGGTCCATCAACAACCAAAGATTTGTAAATGAGCATATGATGGAGATTTTCTAGTCCATATCTCCTCTATAACTTGGCAATCAATAGTAGTGTAAGGGGACTGGTTAATCAAGTGTACAACAATAGTAACTATCTTAGCCCAAAAGTGTTGTGGTAAGCTTGCCCGACTGAGTATACCATGGACTTTCTCTTGAATAGTCTTGTTCATGAATTTGGAAATACCATTCTCATGAGGGATGCAGGGGATGGTGGTCAATTAACAATTAATACCCTCTTCATCACAAAACTAATCAAAAGCTTTTGAGACATACTCAACCCTCATTATTTGACCTTAGGCATTTCAGAATATACCCATACTAGTTCTCAACAAGAGCAAGCCAATGCTGAAAGGTAGAGAAGATATCCGATTTCTACTTAATAGGGTAAGCCAAACCTTATGCGAGTAATAATCAATGGATGTGACAAAGTACTTTGCATCACCTAGTGACTGATAGGACATGGGACCACATACATCCGGATGAATAAAAGGTAAAGGCTTATCCATGTGCTTAATGTCAGACTTCTTATATGAACTACATGTTTTCCTGCCATATAAACAACGATCACAAGACTCAAAACACTTATCATTTAGTAGTGGAAGATATTGCAAGCTGGTAAGTATTTTCATTCTTTTCAAAGACATGTGCCCAAGGCGACGATGCCAAAGAGATACATGTGAAATTACATCCATAGTCAAAATATGGTCAATTGACTTAGATATAAGAAAATGATATAGGTACTAGACTTAGTGAGTGCCACATGCAATAACAAGATTCCCATGAGTAATTTTCTATGAGGAATCACCAAAAGAGACAACAAAACTTGAATCGTCCAAGGTGCTAGCAAAAGTATATTTTTGCATGAGAGCTGGTACTTGAAACACATCATGAAGAGTGAACATGTTTCCTGAATCAAAATATAGTTGGACATCACTAATACTAACTATCTTCAATGCTAGGTCATTACCCAAACAAATAGATCTAGTCATACTGCATAGGAGTGAAACCACTCTCTGTAAGGGGTCACACAAAAGGAAGCCCGTGAATCTATCAACCAACATTGAGTATAGTAGCATGACAAAGCATTAGTTAGTTGTGAAGCATCCAAAGAAGAAGCTTCCAAGTTAAGATCATAAAATGTATCACATTGCACTACATTAATCTCCTCAATCTCCTCAATCTCCTCAATCTTGATACTAGACTTGCTAAGCACAATGTTGCAATCATCATTTTTATTGTGCACTTTACCCTTTCTCTCTTCTTGGGGCTTGTATTCATGCATTTTATGGCATTGTGGCAAAATGTGACCTTCTTTCCCACAATAATGACCAAGCAAGATAGGATTTACGACCAGGGAACTTACTACGAGATTGCCCATGCGTCCTAGCCTGAGACTTGTTAGAGTCTCTTCCATGGCAATTACTATCTTGTTGGCCTCTCATAGTCAATGCATGTGACATATGGGAAGCATCCACATTCCTTCTATTCACATCTTCTATCAAGAGGGCACTCTCAACATCCTGTAATTTCAGCCCATTCTTAGCACAAAGAGCCATACAAAAAGTATCCCATGACTCAGGCAGAGTACCAAGTAGAAATAAAGGATGTAAAGTATCCTTGAACTCAAACTCCTACGAAGATAAATGGCTAGAAACTCATCCAAGTGTGCAGACATAAAAGTCCCTTCCTTCATGTGAAGGTCCATCAACTATTTCAACCAATACATTTGAGATGCAAGACTTTGGTTGTCATAAAGATTCTTAATCTACATCTAAAGCTCATATGCAGTCTCATTTCCAGTTACAACATTGTAGTGAACTTGCTTGGAGAGTGATAAAATGATTGTGGACTTGCATAGCTCATCTAGTTCATCCCAATCCTTAGTTGCAATGTTTTTGGGTTTGGCACTCCCATTTTGAGTGGTCTAACAACTTGCAAATTTTTACACTAAAACTTGCCATATCTAGGTCTTCCAATACCTATAATTGTTTCTATCCAGTTTCTCAATATTAAAGATAGCATTGTTGTGAGAAGAACTAGCCATGATGAGACCAAGCAAGTACACAAACAAGCAATATGGGCTATTGGAATACCTTGCAAATTAGCCCCAAAACCACTGCTAAATCAAGCAGGAGATAGGAGACAATGCAAAGTAATGAGCTATCCACAACCTGTAAGCAAAATACTATCAAGTCAAGGTGGTTCCCCTCAAACAGAATGCATAAAACTGAAACGATAGGTTGGTGTAATAAATTGCAACAATATGACAACAATCAACTGTGAGCAACCAAGAAGAGAGAACCGAGGAACAATATTCATTGAAGATTGTCACAATTGCAATGTGTTACAAATCATATATACAATAGGTATATACATCATGCATAGGGTAGGTCTCAATGGTAAATGAAGAGAACTGTTGGATGCATAACCCACTGAGCAAAAGCTCAATACATAACCCATAAGCAAAAAAATACAATTGACAATACCCTAATAGACATAAGTACCAAGTCTAAGCCAAGAGATCAAATTAACCCTTGATAGGGTAACTACATCTAATAAAGATCAAGAGAGCATGTATAGATCACAATGAGTCCCATTGTCTCAGTGTAATAAGCTCAAGCTCAATTACATAAACCAAATGCTCTGTAGTACATCCAAGTGTCAAAGTGGCTCAATACATAAAGCTGAATAGCTTCCATTGAATCAAAAGTCTAATGCCAAATGAACAAGAAAGATTAGAACATCATGGCGATGACATCCACACATCCAAGTTCCATAGAGCATACATTCGAAAAAGTACAAACTCAATATGTATCCTTTAAGCATGTAACTACATAAGCCACTGAAGCAACCAAGGCTTGAACCATAGCAAGATGAATATTGTCAAGGTCAAAATTGAAGCTCAAGAGCATCCCATAGCTTATTCAAGTGCATAGAGCAATGCTAAGAATCAATACATATATATGCAATACGTGAATGACATTCAATAGCAATAGACATTTAGTGTTCCCTAAGAAAAGCTTGATGTCCACTATATTACAGTAGTGAAATCTCTCTTAAAAGTGAGCCAACGCAACCTCAATCAAAGTCCAAAAGAATTCCAAGACATTTATCAAGCATCCGCAAGTGTCAAGGTAACATTTGAGCATTAATACCAAGTCCCAAAAGCATCAAATGACAAGAGGCATATGCTTTTTCTAGATAAATGACATTCATCCTTGTTATTATAACAAATGAAATCTATGAGAAAATTGAGCCAAATGTGTGCTCAATTTAGCAAAATAGCATCTCACATCAATGCCATATCATCCCACAAGTATCCAAAACACAATATTAGTGAGTTAGGGAATCTCCCAATTCCCATTTTTTGAATGCTAAAAAGGTGGCACACAGATAACATGCCCATAAGTTTCTCAAAAGTATATGATATGACCTATAATTGGAAAGCACTTGAAAAATGGAATCTATTGAGCTATAGAGTGCTCGATTTGGAGTTACAGTGTTCAAGTTATGACAAATCCAAAGATTTTACCACTTGTCCCAAACTTATGGAAAATTCCCATATTCCCCAATATGGTGTTCCAACAGTATTACATGTGTATATAGGCATCCCAGGAAGCATGTACAAGCTCTGAACAATGAAATAAAGCCTTATATATGTGTAAGCAGAAGGTCTACTACTGTATTCAATAGGGAATTGAAGTGTATGAGCTCAAATCCAATACACAATGCCAATGCAAAGCGTGCCCAAGATGATTACCCAAATTCTCAAGGCTACATGAAAGGTGGGAGAGGTGTCAAAGTTGACATCGGGAGGATTTCCTAAATAGGCACAAACACATGGAGTACTGATGGAGGGGTTGCTTCAAATGCTAGCCTCAATAGGCCTTGTGGCAATACTGAATGGTCTCTAATAAGGCCCTAGATCAAGTCTCAAAAGGTCTTGATGAATGTTGAAGCAATGGAAGACCAATATGAACCTTAGGAGGTAAAGCTATGGTTGCCAATGGGGGAACCTTGTTGTAGGTATTTGAATGGAAGTAGTTAGGCTCAAGCTCTTGGAGAAGATGACTTTGATACTAGTTGAAGGGAGTGAGCTAGGAGTGGAAGCATGTGAACAAAAACAAGAGCTACGATGAGAGAGAGAGAGAGAGAGAGAGAGAGAGAGAGAGAGAGAGAGAGAGAGAGAGAGAGAGAGAGAGAGAGAGAGAGAGAGAGAGAGAGAGAGAGAGAGGATGGAGAACTCCAATAGTCACAATGTGTGATTGGACTTTCCTTTATTCAAATGTCATTGAAAGAATAAGGAATGAAGTGAGAATGATGGATGCCCGCCACCTGCAATGTGCAAGTATGTGGAACTATTAGTGTAGTAATACACATGCAACTAGACACATATGCCTTTACCTCTAACAAGATGCATTTTACAGACCTATCCAACTTATTGTGCTTGTCCTTGGGAACATGGTAGAAAGCCTCACAATCAAAGATACATAAATGAGCATATGATGGAGATCTTTCAAGCCATACCTCCTTTGCAACCTAATAGTCAAGAGTAATGCATAGGGATTGATTAATCAAGTTTATGGTAGTAGTAATTGTCTTAGCCCAAAAGTGTTGCAGTAAGCATGCTTGGTGGCTAAGCGTGCTTACAAACTCATAGCTGGATTGTTCTATTAATGTGCTCCACCATACCATTCTAGGGTGGCGTATATGGGGCAATCAACTAATGCTTAATATCCCTCTCATCACAAAATTGCTCAAATGCTTTAGAGACATACTCTCCCTTGTTGTCAAAACATAGACATTTCATCATATACCCAAACTGGTTCTCAACAAAACCAACCCAATGTTAAAATGTTGCCAAGACTTCTAATTTCTACTTTATGGGGTATGTCTAAACCTTATGCGAGTAATCATAAATGAAAGTAACAAAATATTTCACACCACCTAAAGGCTTATAGGGCATATGTCCACAAATATTAGAATTGACAAGAGCCATAGGCTCACCCATGTACATAATTCCAAAATTCGTATGTGATTTACAAGTATACTTGACATAAATATAATGATCGTAAGAATCAAAACACTTATAATCAAGGGGTGAAAAATACTACAAATGGCTAAGCATTTTCATCCCCTTTAATGACATATACCCAAGGCATCTATGCCATAATGATACATGCAGTACTACAGCCGCTGCCAAAATGTGGTCGATAGACCCAAATATAAGTAAGGGATAAATGTTGAGAGATAGGCATGTGAACCTTATGTATGCAAGGGTGGATAAGGGTAACTGGGTGTGAATGAACTGGAGGGCAAGGGAAATCCCTAACCCTAGCCATCTAGAGGCTATATAAACAACCTAAAGGTCACTCTCAATGTAGAGGAGAGTGTATTAGTTGTACTTGTGAACAACTCACTAAGCAAGATCTTATTCTTATACTTGAGAGATTTCTTTCCATCTTTTGCACACTCTCATGCTCTCATTATGATATTTCAACATGGTATCAGAGCCATCTCTCTAATCCAACAAGCTTCCTCTAGCTACATCCTGATCTAAGTGCATAAGAAGATCTCATTTTTCTCACTTTACCTTCTTCCTCCACCATAGCCAGCTTGATCCCCTGACCTTGGAGGAGCTAGAGTGTGCAAAGGAGGCCATATTAGCTCGTGATTTCTTTTGGAGACTTCATCCCCAGCTCAGGGCACTTTGGCATGGTGCATTAGACACTGACATTGGTTGGCACGAGGAGGTCGGCATTGCAGTAGACGCAAAAAAGGAGCCATTTTTTGATAGTGTGACGATTCATAGTCTGCCACGCATTATGAAAGGTGCAATGTTTGAGGGATTCATGGGGCTTTTGTAGCTCTATAAGTGAGCTATCCTATCCTAAAGGGATTGGGTTAATTTCCTTCCTACTGGCTGCTACTGCTGTAGGCAAAGCCCTAACTGTGGGTCACAATGGCAAACATGGCCACAAGCTTGAAAGCTTGACTTTCTTAAAATTTTCATCTTTTACTATCATCAACAATAATTTTAATCACCGAGTCACTAGCTCTAGAGTTAATTAATGTTCTATGGTCTTCATTTCAATGATGATTCCTTATTTGGTGAGCATTACTAAGCTTGCCAAGATGGATACTTAACATCTCAAGTGGTCTCAACTTTGGGATGAGTGCTTCTTAGCACTAAAATGCATTTAGTTGTCATTAGTTATTGTTGTTTTATGATGAAACAAAAATATGGATCTAATTGAAATCTCTCGGACTCTTCTATAAGTATTGAAGTTAACCAAATACTCATCCACTAGACCACAAGATTGGGAGGAGTTGGAATTTCAATCCAAGTTCACTTCATTAAAGCATAGAAAGAAAATCTAACCTAAACAAAGGGTTGTCCAAAGGAAAGGACCACCAAAGTCTTATTTTGAAGTACTCCCATGTATGACTTTCAACCTTTCTCACCCTTGTAGTTTTAAGTCTACACAGTTGTAAGGCTATGTGGTATCTATGAACACATAGATCATTTCCTTTATTTGGTTTGCACTTATTTGCCACTGTGTAAAGGACTAGACACTACCATTGCCTAGAGCAATCGGTACGACCTTCCTATCATGGCCATGGCTTATGTCGATGTTAGACCTCAAATCAATAGGTTTGATGGAATCCATGATAGCTACTAGAGAAGTATAAAATGATGGAATGGGGCAATTGGCCCTTCGTCAAAGGAATCAAGGTTATTGATCCATGAAACCCACTTGATGTAGAAGATGATGAAAGAGCCCAAGCCATCATCATGCTTCATCTAGATGAGTCCCTAATCTATCATACTAATAAACTCTCCACTGCCAAGGAGAAATGGGATGAGCTTAAAAAGCTTTATGGTGCTATAGGAAAGAATTATAAAATCTTCCTTAAGATTGAATTTTTTAGTTTGGAGTATAAAGAGTTGAGATATTTGCAATCACACCTACTTTAGTCCCTTTATAAGGAGCAGTGAGGGCTCAGGACCAAAATCCCATATGCACAATAGGAGAAGTGCTACCATTCAATTCCTATAAAGCATTGCACTTGCACTCTTTTCTAATGCAATGATAGTACTCTTTTCTTTCCAGTAAAGTGTCCTTGTCACTGTCAATACACAAGATTGTGCTTATGAGTCCAAGTCTCAATCTTGGAACCTAATTCAATTGGTGACAATTTGACTTGTCAATGTCAATGCCTTCATGAGTTCATTCTTCATATTTCATCCTCCATAGCTTTTGTCATAACCATGTCCTAGATTCGAGTTTTCACATGGTATCAAAGCCCAGTTTGGGCATGGCCTAGTCTCTCTCTGCTCTTCCAGCTTCTCTTTGTCTTTTCCTAGCTTAGCTTGAGTTCATGACTTTATCTCCAGCTCCAATTTCACTTCCATCTCACTTTGACCTTCATGGTAGCCATACCTTGCAGGACCTTGCCTACTTGGAGCTTCCATATCTCTCTTTACAGGCCGCATCATTAGGAGCTCTCTTCTAGGAGTTTGTTCTTCTACTGAAGTTTCTTCTCTGTATCATCTCAGAACTTGACATTGCCCTATCTACTACTCAGCATTGTCAATTTTCGCTGGTTCTATCTTGTGGCCTCTATAGCTTAGCAGCACCTAGTTACTTTGGAGCCCTTGGATCTCACACTACAAGCCACTATTCATCTTGATTTCTTCTAGGAGAATCTTTCCTAACTTCAGATGCATCTTCGTGGCACATCGTGTCCCAACATTGGCATCATTTCAGCTCAGCATTGCACAAAAACGAGATTGCTGTCAGAAAAATGGCGCATTTCGATTATGCACTTCCTGCTCTCTCTACATGACACGATGCTAGCCTCCATGATAGGGTTTTGGTAGCCTATCACCTAGCTTCCTTACCATATAAAAGGCTCTTGAAATAGTTTAGTCTACAGTGCACATAGAAGAGAAAATTAGGCCTAGGTCAGAAACCCTAGTTCAGGCTCCATAGACAAAGCTCCAAATTTTATCCTTTACACTTTCTCAAGCTCATTAAAGCTCCTGCCACTCAAGTCTACTGCCTAACTAGACCAATAAATTAGTGAGGAGGAGAGATCTTGCAGACTTGAAGCAAGCAACAAGACATTTGAGCTTAACATCTAATTCAAACATAGTACCTACAGAGTGTGTTTTCACACTATCATTGTTTGTGTTTTTTGACACGTTAAATTTCAACTCTATTGCTGAAAAGTTTTAGAGTTTCAATATCTATTCTTAATGGAAACTACGAAGACTTAGGTTTGAAATATTTTGAAGGTTTGAAGATTCAAGGAAAAAGCTATAGACATAGTGTCCATTGATACTCACCTAGTGCTTTTTGGCACCTATGCTCAACTCTTCCACTGATAAAATTTGAGAATTTGAAGTTTTTTGTTGCTGCTTCAATCATCTAACATGGGCAAAGACTCTCCAACTACTCGCTTCAAAGGAGTCAGGTTTTACACCTGGCAAACACGCATCAAACTCATCTTGATGAAGAAGGGTCTCTGGGGGGCCATTACCACTGGAAAAGAAAAGAAACCTTGTGATGCAGACCTTGCAGTCACTTGGAAAAAGGACAATGATAAGGCTCAAGCCATTATCAAATTGGAGCTAGACAACAACTATATCCACCATGTGGATAACTGTGATACTTCATAGGATACATGGAAGAGACTTGACACTTTGTTTGGCGCATAGTCTAAATCATCAAAGTATGGTCTCTTGATTGAGTTTTTCAGGCTTGAAATGAAGTCCAACACATCACTTGCCACACATCTAAATTACATGGAAGGAATTTTAACCCAACTTGCAGGAATCAACATGCCAAACCCCAAACTTGTTGATATCCATGCATCATTGTTAGAGGAGGAAAAGAAGCTAAAAACTGAGGAAGAACCAAGCACCTCTAGAGATGAACATGCATTATATTTTGGCAACAAGTACAAAGGCAAGAGGGATCATCTCTTCTATGACTTCTGCAAAAGGACCAGACACACTAAGAAGTTTTGCGACACCAGAAAGAGGTCCCAAAAGGCCTATCTAGTTGTAGTCAAAGAAGAAGAAGAAAATGGAGCAAAGGAAGAAGAAGACCACTAGGAGAAGGACAAACCTCATCAGTCCTTCTATTCAGATAGAATTTTTTAGCTGTGTATTTCCTAGCCCTAATACTTCAGATATAAACTTATAAACTCCTCATATAGCCTTGTCCTACAGCCTCTGTACACTTTGTGAGGCCCCTGCCAGCCTCTAAATGTCCATCATGTTTTGTGGTATCCACACTTAGCCTTTTTCTGTGATAGCCTCTAGTGTTTTGCCATGTTTATGGTGTGCCCACACTTTGTAGGAGGCACTCTCACTAAAGTCTCTATACACTTGGTACTTCTGGTTGTTATTGAGGAGGGGTGTTGAGATATTTGCAATCATACCTACTTCAGTCCCTTTGTAAGGAGCAGTGAGGGATCAGGAGGACCAAAATCCCATATCCACAGTAGGAGAAGTGCTACCATTCAATTCCTATAAATCATTGTACTTGCCCTCTTTTCTAATGCAATGATAGTACTCTTTTCTTTCTAGTAAAGTGTCCTTGTCACTGTCAATACACAAGATTGTGTTTATGAGTCCAAGCCTCAATCTTGGAACCTAATTCACTTGTGTGGCAATTTGACTTGTTAGTGTCAATGTCTTCACGAGTTCATTCTTCATATTTCATCCTCCATAACTTTTGTCATAGCCATGTCCTAGATTCGAGTTTTCACATAAACAAGGAGAAGACCTAGGTAAGTTCATTTCTCACATGAAGGGACTCATGGCACAACTAGCATGAGTTCAAGCTCCAATTCATGATGAAGATGCCATTGCAGTTCTCTTGGAGGCTGTAAAGAAGGTATTTTCATCCCTTGTAACTATGCTTACCAATATCCCTAATCCATTTTTGGAAAGAACCATCCAATCTTGTTTAGATAAGGAGAAAATAAATAAAAAAGAATGGAGCACTAGTCAGGCATCCACTTTGACAGCCCGTGACCAAGTCCTGGTTCATATTGTATCCACTAAATGCTCATTCTCCCACAAAAAGGGACATCTTGTCAGTAACTATTGGAAAAAATATCTTAACAAAATGAAGGAAACAAATGTAAGAAGACATGGCATATTACTAGTAGATGTCCTACAATTCCTGAAGTACCAAAAGCATTGGAGGCTGATTTTGTCTCCAATCCACCTGATGATTGACTTTTCTAAATCTATAAGTTCTCTACCTATAAGCACTCTTGTAGCTTAATTTATAAAGGCATCCCACTTTTTTGAGGGGGTTGGGGGGGGAGCCATTAACATGTCTTGTAGTCCAATGCCACTCTGGCATTGAGGGGACGTGTTGAAGAGATAGGCATGTGAACCCTATGTATGCAAGGGTGGATAAGAGTATCTGGGTGTGAATGAACTCGAGGGTAGGGGAAACCCTAACCCTAGCCATCTAGATGCTATATAAACAACCTAAAGGCAACTCTCAATGTAGAGGAGAGTGTATTAGTTGTACTTGTGAACAACTCACTAATCAAGATATTCTTCTTGTACTTGAGCTCTCTCTCTCTCCCTCTTGTACACACATTCATGCTCTCACTCTTGAGCTCTATCTCTCCCTTGTGCATTCTCTCATACTCTCACTCTGATATTTCAACCAAAAAGGGTTCTAGACTTGGTGCCTCATGCCAAGACAAGATTCCCATCGGTAAGCTTTCATGAAGAATCACCAAAAGAGATAGCATAACTTGCATCATCCAATTGTCCGACTGAAAGCAGGTTTTTATATCAAAGCCAAAACATGGTGTACATCATGCAAAGTAGACATGGTTCTTAAAGAAAACTATAGTTGGAAATCTCCAATACCAATGATATCGAAGGACAAGTCATTGCCCAATTTGATAGATCCTGTCATGTTGTGATAGGAGTGAAATCACTTTCGATGAGGGGTGACATGAAATGAAGCCCTTGAATCAAGCAACCAACATTTATCATAGGTAGATGGGGCATCATTCAATTGTGAAGAATCAAGAGAAGAAGCTACAAGTATGTAGTCATAATTAGAATCAATCAACATGACATTAATCTCTTCAATCTTAACACTGGACTTACTAGGGATAATGTTGCGATCGCCATTTTTATCCTATATTGAATTTATCCTTTCTCTTTTCTTTGCACTTGTTGTTACGCATTTTATGAAATTGTGGCTAAAAATGACCATTCTTTCCACAATAGTGATAAGTCAATGCAGACTTACGACTAGGAGGCTTAGTGCGAGACTATCCATGTGAGTGAGAATGAGACTTCTGAGAGTCTCTTCCACAACAGTCATTCTTGCTCCTATCATTATCTATCAAAGCATGAGATATGCAAGAAACATTGACACTCTTTTTTTTAACCTCTCCATTCAAGAGTGCATCCTCTATATCCTATAATTTCAACCTATCAATAGGCATATTTGTATACAAAGTAGTATAGAATGTGTCTCATGTCTCAACAATATAACCAATAAGAATAAGGGAGGAAGATTGTCCTTAAATTCAATTTCCTATGAATCCAAGTGGTTGAAAATAGACAGAAGCTCATTCAAGTGGGTAGACATGGAGATCCCCTCTTTCATACGAAGGTCCATGAGTTGCTTCAGTAGTCAATACATCTGAGAGATAGGGCTCTCCTTGTCATAGACATTATAAATTTTGTCCTATAACTCCCATGCCATTTGCCCGTCAAGAGACATTATTATAGTAGGCCTGCTCTAAGAGAGTGACAAAATGATTATAGATTTATATAACTCATCTAGTTCAACCCAATCCTCTACATCAAAGTGTTTGGGCTTTACACCGTCATATCTCAATGGCTTAATCTACAATTTTTGTACTAGAACTTGAGAGATTTGTGCCTTCCAATAGTTGTAATTTTTGCCATCCAACTTCTTAATGTTAAAGATAACACAGTCATTCAACCCACCAACCACCATAATATAAGAGATGAAAGCACAATTTAGGATAAATGGATTGCTATACATGACAACAAAATAGCCCCAAAATCATAGCCAAGTCAAGAGAAATTGCTAGAAGGATGAGTTGTCCAAATTGTAATCAACTAGCTATCAAATCCAAGCGATTGCTCTGCGATAGAATGCATAAAATTGAAATGATAAGCTATTGTAATACATTGAAGTAATATGCTAACAAGCAAGTGTGAGCAACCAAGAAAGAAGGATGAGGAACAATTAGCATTAAAGGCTATCACAACTACAATGTGTCAGTAACCATCATGTGGTAGGCATAGACATCATGCACATAGGAGATCTCAAGATAAAGAGAGGAGAGCTACCAAATGCATAACCCATTGAGAAAGGCTCCATACATAACCCAAAAGAATACAAATATAAATGACAACACACTGGTAGACATAAGTGCCAGGTCCAAAGTAAGGGATCAAATCAGCCCACAGTAGGGTAATTGCATCTAATACATACAAGAGAGCATATATACAAAGTAAGTAATGCTCCACGATCTCGGAAAAAGTAATCTCAAGCTTGACTACATAAATCCAAAGCTCTATGTAGCATCTAAAGTAGGACAAGAGAAGAATTTAGAAGACAGTACAAGACAAGAAGAACTCTCTACAAGGAGAATTTCAAAGGGCATTTTAGGGAAAAGAGAGTGTCTCAAGAGAGGAACTTCAAAAAAAGGAGAAATCTTTATGGTATGAAATCCAAGATACCAGTAGTATAAAAGATGCAACAATGATAAAAGAGCTATAGAAAGGACTCAAAGAGGGAAGGAGATTGTCCTAAGGGAAATCATCATTGAGCTTCAAGAAGCTAGGATAGACATGATGAAGGAATACAAAATGGACGATGATATACAACAAGCAAAAAATTGGATTGAAGTGCTTGTTGACACAAAACAACCTTGAGATTTCTTAGGAGAAGGCTAAAGTGAAGCATAAAGAGAGAATACAAGTAGCATCTGCAAGAGGGAGAAAAGTGGAAGATCACATTTGATACCTAGCAACAACATACATTAACTAACCAGTTGGCCCAAGTTGTGAACTCTGTGGAGCCAAAAACATAGCGATTGTGTAGGGAGACACTCTTGAAGCTATCCAATGATCTAAGCATTTCTTTGCATGGGAAATCCTAGTATAAGATTCAATTGGATACTTATAAGTACATCCTCACTAAGCAATAGGAAATCTACAAAGAAGTAACCCTCAGAGAGCTTGCACACCCTAGAAAGAAGACCCTAATGAGATCAAGGCATAGCTTGGAACCATGCGTAGCATCTTAGAGAGCATGTAATAAATTAAGGAATTTAATTTAATGATAACTAAGCCAACCAAGCCAACCAAGTAATACCTCATACGACATCTACAATGGAACGGGTATGAAGATCATGAGTTAGAAGCAATGGGGCTTCTAGAAGATGAGTCTTCCTTGCTTAGGTTCCTTATTGCTTTGGAACCACCTACTATAATGACACTTCTGATAAATCTTCTTGATCTACCACCTTTTTATAACTTCACAGTAGTAGGGCCCACTGCAATGTAGATTGCCAAACAATAGGAGGCCTACAATGTTATGGTACAAGAGCTTAAGGCACAACCCCAAAAAGGTGTCAAATCACCCCATTCGACTTGAGCTTTTAGAGAATGAAGAGGAGGGAAATACAGAAGAGAAGCCCAAGGAAAAAATTTAGAGGTACAAGGCATAGGAAGAATCGAGCAAAGCAATAATTTTTGATTTTAAGATCAATGAGTTTGATTTATTCCAGTCAGCTCGAATGAGAAAATCCCCTTTTATGTCCTTATCCTTGCTAATATCATAGTGACTATGACAAAAAAGATCATGGAACATACAACTTCCCAAAGATTCTAAATATAAGGGCCCTTGAGAAGAAGAAGATCTACCTATTTGAGCCCTCTGACCTCATCCCTATTTTGTACACTTTGTGAAGAAATTCACCAACTATATGTGTGAAGAATCAAGCTCATCTCCTCCTTGTCTAGCTGTAGGTTAGGTAGATGATATGTGTGCTCAATAAATGAGTCGGGACCTAACTTTGGTTAGGAGTGTGGTTTTGATCTCTATTGTAGTGTGTAAGGGTGATACAGGATGAATAATGAATTATACTATGTACAACACTCAAAACTAATGTTTGCAACGTGTTTAGATGAGCTGGGCTGAACTAGTTGCAGGGTACTAATAGATGTACATATGGTACTTGGATGTTATACAAGGATCTTGATCATTAAGAGATCAACTTGGTTTACAGAGAGTTAGGCATTGATTGTTTAAGTACTACAACACATACATAGAGTTGTAACTATGGCAAATGTAGATAGATCTAACAATATTACATAGATAGTGGGTGAGAAGTTGGACAATAATAACTATGCAAGGTGGAAATTCTGTATGGAGAATTTCCTAATTGGCAAAGGGTATTGGGACCTTGTCATAGGTGTTGAAGTGGAACCCAAGCTTCTAGAAAAGAGTCCAATTGCTAGACAACTGAGAGCACATCTTGCTTGGATGGAAAGAGCTCATAGAGTGCTGCATTGGTTCTCACTATGTCTCTCAGATGCCATGGTAAGTAGATTATGAATTGCAAGAAAGCTCAATATGCATGGACTGACTTGATGAGATATTATGGTACTACTACTAGTCCAAGGAAAATACATTTGAAATAGAAGTTTAGTACTATGGAAAGGAAAGGATGCTTCATTCAGGAGTATGTAACAGAGATAAAAACCATTGTTGGTTAGTTGGCAACTATTGGAATTGAATTTAAGGATGATGATTTGGTTGTAGCAACGCTAAAGAGCCTTGGACCTGAATACAAGTCATTTGACATGTCTATGTTAGTGAGATTTGAGATGCCCAACTTCAATGAGCTAGTCTCATTGCTTATACATGAAGAAGTTAAGTTGGGTTTAGCTTCTAGCTCAAGTAGCTCGAAAGGCAAAGATGCAATATTTTCCTTAAATCAAAGAGGCCATGGTAGCTATGGTAGGGGGTCCTTTTGTGGTGAAGGGTCTCAACAAAATGTATCTTAGAATATGAAAAATTAGTAAGGTCATGATGCTAGAGGTGGTGGATAATCCTAAGCAAGGGGGAGATCCAATTCTAGAGGTAGAAGATCTTGGCAGTTGTTGTAGACTATGCATGACAATGCAAACAAGGATAAGGACTATCTCACTACTGTGGGAAGTACAAAAATATTGCTAAAGAATATTGGCAGAAGCAAGCAAATCAAAGAGGTAGGAAATAGAGTCATTATGTCTCATTTAATCATGTAGAGCATGAGATTTGTGATAGGCTATTTACTATGACTTATGTATGGAACAAGGCTACTCACAAGGAAAGGTCAGATGTCATATGGTATATTAATTTAGGAGCATCAAACCATATGACACCACATGGGGAGTGGTTTGATGAAATGAAAGTAGTAACAAATGGCTATGTATGCATAGGAGATGACACTCATCATGACATAGCTCATACAGGAGTTATGCCATTGGTTATGTTTGATAAGAAGAAGAAGAAATTGTATGATGTTTTGCATGTTCTATCAATCATGAAAAAATTTATTATCTATTGGTCAAATGGCTAAATAAAATCTGTAGATACGATTTAACGAAGATGGCTATTTTATAGATGAATATGGAAGAGGTTACAAGTTGATTGCAAAGGGCAAAAGATATGGAAAAATGTTTACTTTGGATGCAAATATTCATGAGCTAAAAGTTGTATATTTGCTCATGATGATGCAAGTGTTAGAGACATAGATATCTGGCATAAACACATTGGACACATAAATGTACAAAGTTTGAAAAATATGTAGCAAAAGGTTATTGTTTCAGGATTGCCAAAATTCAAATATGCTAATTTGCGACATGTGTGTTTAGCTTGTCAATTTAGGAAAAAAGCCCTATTTCCATTTGCTTGACATATGTGGAACAACAGTAGACCTTTACAACTTGTTCACTTGGATGTATGGGGACTCGCTCATAATGTATCTTGTCTAGGTACTATGTGACCTTTGTGCACGATTTCAATAGCACGTATACTTGGGTATACATTCTGAAACACAAAGATGAAGTTCTTGAAAGCTTTATGTATTTTAAGCATCATGCAGAGAAAAAGTTCAACTGTTAGGTCTCATGCCTATGCTCTGATGGTGGTGGTGAATATGTGTCAAAGGAGTTTGATAGGTACTTGACTAAGCATGGGATCAAAAGACAGTTGACATGCAACTCGGCCTCCTCTACCTCTGCCTCTACCTCTTCCAGCATTTGAGTAGAAGACAGCTTATTTTGAAGTTCCTCTTGAAGAAGATGCACCACCATTTCTCTGCTCCTCAGAAATTAGAAGAGCAATCAACTTCTCAAAATCAGGAAATCTTTCACGGACGGAAATGGATGTTCGAAACTGTGCATAATCCTTTCCTAGACCATTCAAGGTCACAGAAACTAAATCATCATCTTCCACTGGTGACCCAATGGAAGCAAGTGCATCTGCAATCTTCTTCACCTTCATGTGGTAGTCATTGATGCTCATATTTTCTCTTTGCACATTGTGCAACTCTTGCTTGAGCTGCATTTTCCTGGCTTGTGTATTTGTGCTATACATTTTTGATAAAGTATCCCATGCCTCCTTTGGCGTACTTGCATCTTGAATATGCACAATCATAGAGCCTGAAATGCTGATAGATAGCCAGTACATAACTTTCCTGGCTCTCTCATACCATGCTTTAAATGCCTGCATTTGCTGTTGATTGGGAACATCAGGAAGAACTGGTTCTTCTTCATTTCCTGCAACAAATTTCCAATATCCTTTTCCCATAAGGAAATTCGTCATTCTAAACTTCCATGCTTGGAAGTTGTTCTTGTCAAGCTTTTCAGTGACAATCTGTGAAAGAGAATCAGACGCCATTACAGAACACTGCAAAAAATTCTGTCACTGCAAAGAATACAGCTTCAGCCTCACAAGGGCAAATCTGCAAAACTGGCGAAAGTGGTATTTGACCACACAGTCACTTCCTAGTGATGATTTTGCATATACAGGAACCAAGGATGATTCTGTAACTCCCAATGTCTTTGCACACGAGCATACGATGCAATATCTGTGGTAACTTTTCACCGACATGTAGAACAGTGGTCGCACAGCATAAAACATGGCTTTTTCCTGAGTACGTGCAGAAAACTTCCGCCTCCAAAACAGGCCCCGAAATGGCCTTAAATCAAAAAAATAGGGTCGCCAAGGGCTAAAGGCCTTTCCCGCAGCATATACTGCCCTCTTGCTTTACCGCGAAGGGTGTCTCAACTTGAGACAATGCACTCTTGCAATTTCCGGCTGTGCTACCTGCAGAGATCTGCTCCCAAAACAGAAAATGAAAGCAACACTGCTCCTCTTACCAGAACACCGCGAGCTTGGCTTGCTTTCTTGAGGTCCTTACCACGAACAAGGCTCTGATACCATGTCAAGATTGTGGGAGAGAAGGAAGGAGTCTCACTTGTAGCTTTCTTGCTTGCACAATGGGGGAATACACACAGAGATGGAAGCTGAAAACAAATTTCCTCTTCTCTTAGTTGTTTAAGCCAAAAGAACTCTCATACATAGAAATAGAAGAACCCTATATATGGGTCTCAAAACCAAACTCAACTAACTAAGGTGGCATACTAACTGAGCCACGAACTAGAGTAGATAAGGATAGCTATCATGTAGCTATTATTCATGGGCGGTGTACCAACCGCATCTGCAAACTGACAAGTCGGTGACATAAATACACAACGGTCACCCTGGCGTATCACGAGTGGAGCTCGATATCTCAATACAAAATTGGTAGCACTTTAGCATATGAATATGAATTTAAGTGGATGCAAGGGGAAAATACTATCTTTGGTCCAAAAGATGAGCAGGATGCCCAAGTGCATTGGGAAAACCCTAGCCCTACTTTTTTAAATGAAATGGTTGAAAAGAATAGAAAAGTCTATTCATGAATGTGCCAACTTTTAGTTCTTGCCTTCTTACTTTTGCATTGAGAGAGAGAGAGAGAGAGAGAGAGAGAGAGAGAGAGAGAGAGAGAGAGAGAGAGAGAGAGAGAGAGAGAGAGAGAGAGAGAGAGAGAGAGGTAAATTGGGAGCGAGAGAGTGAGAGCCATGGTGAGGGACCAATATGGTGAAGCCTCCATCTCTTTTCATACTCTCTCATACCTTACCATGCTCTCTTCTAATGTGATGAAGGCCATAGAGGGTTTGAGAATCTGAGAGATACACCTTAGTTGTGAAGTGTGCAACGAGTATCCTTCATCATTGAGTTATGCTTAGCACATTCACTATAAATGGATCTTTGTTTATGTGCAAGAGGCTATGTGATAGGCAATTGTAGACTAAGTACTCAAAGCTCATGAAATAATAGGAATGTGTCCAAATGTTCCATCACGTTGAGTGTGTGTAGCCTAGCAGACCTCAATGTGCTTGGTCTTTGTATGAAAGACTAGATTACGTGCCAACTAGATGGCACTCATAGAGTTCGAATGCAATGTAGAAGTCATATTCATACCAAGATCAATGAGGTAAGATGGCCTAACCATAGGGCCTCCTTGCAAGACTTAGTATGGATGCAATGTAATCAGCCTTAATATAGACAAGACTGTGCATTTCCAAAACCCTTAACAGCCAAGAAACAACACCTCTCCAGCAAAACTGAAGACATAGCTAGGGGTGGACTTCCTACTATTTTCATGTCTTGCATATTAGAGTCAGTGTAGCCCATGACTCTACTATCTTGGCCACCATAATAAATGCATATATCTATAGTACTCTTAAGATATCTCATGATATCTCAATATTGGCAACTAGACATTGCTATATAATGATCCATAACTCCCACTATAAATTCAATGTTAGGTCTAGTGATTATCATGGTGTACATCAAGTTGCCCATTGTGAATGCATATTGGATCTTGGCCATATTCACTTTCTCATCATCTAAGTGGGGTTAATCTACCCAACCAACCTTCATATGAGAAGGTAATGGCTAGCCAATAGGCTTGCTACCCTATATATGGAATACTCAAGGAGTTTATGAATGCACTCCTTGTATGACAAGTAGAGTCGTCCCTTAGAGTGATTGTGTGTAATCATCATGAGCACTTTGACAACCAATATGTCATCAATGTATAGCACCAAAATGATAAGGCTATCATCATGGGTCTTCTTCCTATAAAGAGACATATCCATATCATTGTGGAAATAATCCTATGAATGTGTAAATGCATCAAACTTATGGTACTATTCCCTAACTACCTACTTAAGTCCATAAATACTCTTATTAAGCTTACATACTAGATGTTACTTGCCCTATTCTTGAAAGCCCTTAGACTATTGCATATAGATATGCTCATGAAGAACCCCATGTAAGAAAGCCGTCTTAATATCCATTTGGTACAAATCAAGACCCACGTATGCAGCCAAGGCCAATACCAACCAAAGGGTTTTCATATTGACCATAGGGGATAATATTTCATCAAACTCACCTCCCTTTTCCTATTTGAAATACTTAGCAACCAAATCTTCATTGTACGCTAGCTTAGAAAAACCAGGGATACTCTTTAACTTATATACCCACAGCATGGTAATGCATGCTTATCATCTATTAAGAAAACCAAATCCCATGTATGATTTTTTTGCAATGAGTTAAACTTAGACTACATAGCCCTATTCCAAGAGTAACTATTATATTTGTGCATAGACTCCTCATAAGTGAGGTGCTAACCAAAATTTGTCACCATGACATAATGCATAGAGGGATCAATATGATAAGGAGGATGTGAGGCTCTAGTAGAGTATCTCAAAATTGGTTGTGGGGCATATACTACCTATTTTGTTTGTCTAGCATCATGATCCTATAAAACATGTGGATCCTAGCCCACTACATCATTAGTAGTTGCTACATTCATTTTAACTAGGGCTACTTATACTATAACAAGAGGCTCCTCTTGAAAGATCACCACATGTACCTCAACCACCTATTTTGGTATCATAGGCATCTTTTTCTCATGAAATAAAATATCATGGTTGTAGTTAATCTTCCAAGCATGTGGATCCCAAAGGTGATAGCTCATCTCACTTGGATTACCATCTCTAGGAAAGATAGATTTGATGTGTCCAACTTATTGCATTTGTCTTTACAAATATCGTAGAAAGCCTTACATCCAAAGACTCGCAAGTGTGCATATAAGAGAGGTTTGCCAGACCATACCTCAAGCTCTACAACTCTATCACCAAGAGCAGAGTGCATGGGGATCTTTTATTCAGATGAACTATAGTAGTAATTGCCTTAGCCCAAAAGCACTGTGGTAAATCTGCTTGACTAAGTAGACTTACCACTGCAGTAGTAACTACCTTAGCCTAAAAGTGCCGTGGTAAGTCTGCTTGATTAAGCACAGTGTGGACTCTTTTTTCTGAATAGTCCTATTTATATCCTTTGCAACACCATTTTGGGATGGGGTATAGAGGGTGGTCAATTGACACTTAATATCCCTCTCATCACAAAACTACTCAAATATCTTAGATACATATTCAATTCCATGATTAGATCATAAGCATTGGTTCTCAACATAGCAAATAAAGTGTTGAAACTTAGGCAAGGCTTTGGAGTTCTGCTTTATAGGATGGGCCCAAACATTATGCAAATAATTATCAATGAATATAATGAAATACTTTGCACCACCCAATAACTCACAAGACATGGGACCACAAACATTTGAATGCACAAGAGCTAATGGCTCACCATGCACATAGAATCAAACTTTTTATGTGAGTTATAAGTTTGCATGCTATACAAACAATGACCAAATGAATCAAAATAGGAGTATTCAAGAGGTAAGTATTGCAAATGAGTAAGGACTTCCATTCCTTAAAGAGATATATGTCCGAGTTAGTGATGCCAAAGAGATGCATGTGGAAGATTGGTCATAGCTAAAACATGATCAAAAAATTTAGATACAAGCAAGGGATACAAATTGCCAACCTTGGTACCTCTAGTAAGAATAAGGTTGCCACATATAATCTTCAATACAAAATTACCAAAAGGTACATGATACTTATTATCATCTAACTATCTAGCTAATATAAGGCTTTTAATCAAAGTTGGGACATGACATACATTGTGTAGCACAAAAAAAGCACTAGCACCAAATTGTAGTCTAATATCCCCTATGCCAACATTATCACATAGGTGATCATCATCCATTCTGACTGAACCTGTAACAATACGATAGGCATAAAGCTACTAACAATGTGAGCTAATATAGAAGGAAGTCAATGAATCAAGAAACCACCACTGAGAGTAAGCAGACTGAACATCAAATAATTGATAGCACCAAAACTAAAGAAACAATATGTATGTAATCGTTTGAGTTGTATGTGATATCCTGACTTTAATTTAAAAATTTTTCAACTTCTCGCAAAATGGACTTCAAGAACTCTAAAATCATTAAATAGAGAAGATCTCGAGCAAAAAGACTCGAGGATCATAACCCAACATTTTCTAGATTGACAAGGATTGTAGCCACCCATCATGGAAGTTACCGCGTGAATGAGAGTTATGAGTCATATTAATCATTAGTGGTCCAAAAATACTAGATTTTTGAACAAAACTAGCATATTTTTGATATTTTGGATATTATTTATTGTAAATATCCTAAAAAGCTATAGAAAATTCTAGAACAGGATGTCATGTAAAAAAGTAAGTGGCTTTTTCAGTCAATTTTGGAGATTTAATGAAAAAATAAGATTGGCAAAATCTCATGCGTCGTGATCGCAGTTCACAGGCATCAAACAACACTTCAAACAAGGAGAAGAAGAAGAAGTGATTTGGAAGAATTCTAAACAGGTGTCCTAGGGTTTTACCTCCCTTTCGGAGCTAACAAAACTACCAGATTGTTGATTTTGCCAAGATCCCCTCCATAAAAAGCTCTTCTTCTTAGCCACAACCCTTCCTTTCTAATTTAGCTATAGATAAGAGGCATCCCCAGTTTATCTCGAGATGAGGAAATCTCGATTCCTCTAAGGGGGAGAGAATGTAACATTTGCGTGAACTACCCCTTTTAGGTAATGGGGATAATGATATATCAATTTTGCCTAAGGATAATGCAAATTTTTTATTATTATTCCCCTCCCCAGCCGACTGTTGTGCTGGAAGGGGAGGGGAATGTCAAGATTGTGGGAGAGAAGGAAGGAGTCTCACTTGTAGCTTTCTCGCTTGCACAATGGGAGAATACACACAAAGGTGGAGGCTGAAAATAGTTTTCCTCTTCTTAGTTGTGTAAGCCAAAAAGAACTCTTGTACAAAGAAATAGAAGAACCCTATATATGGTCTCTATCCAAGTCCCTCTTGGCATTTTTTTTTGCTTGCAAAAAAACTTACTATACTCTTGGCAACCTAACAATTACACATGTGAAGTTTCATCGCATTCTAATATGGTTAAACATTTATAATTATTCATGTATCAATAATCAAAGAATGAACTCATATGAATTTTACACCATATATACTCTAAATAGTAATAAAAGTAAAGTTTATAGCAAGGTATGGTAGCTTTCTACACGTTTTTCATAACAAATGTTGTAACTAGGCAACAAAATATAGTTAGAAGAATTACAAACTTAAGAGAACTTCATTCAAACTTTTGAACCAATAAAATTGTTTTATATCTCAACAAAATCACATGTCCAAATGAAATGAACAATTTCTAACTTGAATTAAAATTCTATTCAAAACCAAGGAAATCAAGAAATCACATGTGAGACAACTAGCCATAGCCATACTATAGTTAAACTTTGCATTAAACTATAGCACAAGGTATCCATAGCTAGATCGAATCGAGTACAAGGAGAATCAAGATGATAGGTTGTTGCAAAAATCCACCTCTTGCAATGGCGGGCATTGAGTATACATTCTCAATGCTGGTGGGGAGATATGAAACCCTCAAGCTCCAGGAATGGAGAAGTTTCAATGATTATCAAAGATGTGTTACATTAGCACTCTCTTGTCCTTTTATAGCAAAGCCTAAAATAAGCTAATTAACCAAACTAAAAGGGTATAAATTTTCTTTATCACAATCCATCTCTACCCAAAGTTTTTTCCACAAAACTTTGAAGACTAAAATGGAAAATGGATGGTGGATATGAAGAAGTGAGGGTTCAATGTTGAAATATCATTGTAGAATTTCTCCATTGAAGAATGAAGAAAAATCTTCCATTAGAAAGAAGAGTTATCAAAATTTTAAAATAGTGGAAGTATGGAATGTTGTCCTAAATAAGGTAGCTATAGAAAATGGCCCATAACTTTAGATAAGAATATTGGATTGGTATGTATGAGGTATAGAAATGAGATAAAATTCATAAGGTATCCACACATACCATCAAGATTCAATTTTGAACTTGATAGGCCAATTATTTTTAGCATAGAAGTTTATACAACAAGCTATCTACTACTCAATGAATTAAGTATATTATTGAAGAAGCCATGGAAATTGATTGAGATATGAAGCATGTTGCTAAGAAGACTCTTCCATGGGTAAACCCTTCTAGTTAACAAGATATTCCATAAAAATATGGTTCCTTAGAACCTTCTCCCTCTTAACAACAATCCTTTTGGGCTCATAATTGATTAAACCATCCTCATTAAGGGGAGGCAGTTCTTCAATAACTTGACTGTTAGGGGAGGTAGTCCTTCAATAATTTAATTGTTAGGGCCAATATAATTATTTAGTTGATAGACATGAAAGACATTGTGAATGTAAGTGGTTGAAGACAAATCAAGTTGATAAGCAAGATTTTCACTTTTCCTTGTGAATTTGGTATGAACTATATTAGCGATGAGCAAGCTTATTATATCCTTTCTTAAGAGATGAATAACAAGACTTTAGGTACTTTCAAAAATACCCATTCTTCCTCTTTAAAATCCACATGCCTCTATTTATTATCTGCATAGGATTTCACAGTCTCTTGTGTCTTAGTGATATTTTCCATGCATTGCTTCATTAAGGCCTCTATCTTTTCTAACTCTTCTTAAGCAAAAGGGTTAAATTCATTGTGAAATAATGGTGAGGGTACTTGGATCTTGTAGTCATATAATGCCTCAAATGGGAACATGCCTATACTCATGTGATGAGTATTATTCTAATAAAACACCACAAGATGAATCCAATGATTCCATGCATTCTATGTATCATGACAAAAGTGTCTTAAATAGACCTCTACCCACTTATTGACCCTTTTAGTATAACCATTTGTTTGTGGATGATAAACAGTGCTTGAAGTTAATTTGGATCACATGGAAGTAAATAGGTTTTTCCAAAAAATTCCCAAGAATTTTGTATCCTTTTCAGATATAATTTTCATAGGTAATTGATGAAGTTTGAAAATTTCTTCCATAAATTGTTCTACCACTCATTTGCCTAAATACTAGACTTTGATAGGTAAAAAATGGGTTGATTTGGTAAGATGATCAGCCACAATAAAAATACTATTCCAACCTTGGTTAGTGGTAGGAAGTTCTATAATGAGAGCGGCATTTTGGTGCCGAAAAGTGCTTAAAAATAGCTAAAAAATATGAATATCAAGGGAAAAATAACCAATGTCAAAGGTGGCAGCTCGACCTAGGACGATTTTAAGCGTCAAAGTGCTCTAAGGACGCCCGGGCAACACTTGCGGATTTTTAGTAATTTTTCCATGCACCTGTGGCAGTCAGCAGAGCTATCAGTCAGTGCGGGATGCTGAGACGAGCTCACAAAAATTTTCAGACTGCGATTTGGACACCGTATGCGCGAGAGGCAGTGAAAAGGCCAAACGGCCGTCAAGAATTGGGAGGGTGCCCAAAAATTGAGAAATGAGGGGGTGCCTTTGTGAAGGGGCACCCCCTTCTAAAAAAATCGTGATGGAGGGGGGGTGGTGGCTGTTCAGGCCGTCGAAAAAACCCCCCCCCCCCCCCCCCCCCCCCCAAATCAAGATGAGAGCTTCAATGGAAGTTATGAATCCAAGCACAGCAGGGTGTTGCACTCCTTCTGCGCTCTGCATCGCCGCCCCTCGCGCGAGATATGGTGGCCCGGATCGAAACCTACAATTTCAGTCTTTCTCTCTCCTCCTCCTCTCTCCTCTTAAACCCCGTTCGTGCGTAGAAGAATAGAATGAAAATGGACGGCCGGATGGATGCTGATTCTTGACGAGATTGAAGGGCAATGCCAAATCATTGTAGATTGCTGATTCCAAGCAGAATTCATGGCTGGAAATCAGTCGTGGGATGCGCCAAATTAAATACAAAAACCCGCAAATCACGGTAATAATAGTTTTTATAAAAAAAAAGGTCTTTGGATGCAATTTTGGTTTATGAAAATGTGTTCATATGGAATGAGATTTGAGTATATCATTGTTTGAGTTGTTTTCTGTCTGTCTATCATTTAAAAATCAGAAATACATATGTCGGATGGCGGAAAACTGTAAACCGAAACATGTAAAATGCTAAAAAACAAAGGAAAATGGGGTTTTTGGGGAGAAAAATGATGAAATAATTAATCCACATCAACTAAAATTTTATTTTTTGCTGAAAGGAACTAAGGGCCACAGCCCATAAACTGATCTCAATTTTTAGTAATTGAAAAATGAAGGAAAATGGGAAAAATAGCAAGAAAATAGGGGAAAACCCTTTAAAAATAGGGAAAAATACATTTCGGGCTTCGAAAAAATAATGATAAATAAGAGCAATGTCCGTGGATGTATAGTAGGACTGAGGCATGAGGATTTGCTTCAGATCAGCCCTACTTTCATGTTTTAGTGTGTTTTTTCCGTTTTTTTATACACAAAATAATGGCAAAATGCCGTATAAAGGTATGCAACGATGCAATATTTAAACGGGAGAGGGTAGGGTAGTTGAAATATGTCTAAATGCCGTGTGAGATTATGGAAAAGTTACTGATTTCTATGCATAGCATTTAGGACGGAAAATAATTAAAATTAAGAGCCTAATAGCACGAGGATCACCTCGGTGCTAGGCCCATGCAACGAAGCATGAATGCTAGAGAAAAGAAACCATTAAAAGAATGTTTTTGCACTTGTGCACGATACTGTTTTGCTAAATGTTTGAGCACTAGGCATCCACCAAATGCATAGAGCATGAAAAGAATTTAAAGGTATCAGAGACCAGCTCCTGGACATGCATTGCAATTGTTTTATTAGGACCCGACCTACGTTGAGAGGCAGTGAGGTACCCATGCTGTAGGTAGACGCGGGTCCCAAAGGGGAAAGCAAGTGAGGAAGAAATGGTACACTCCTGGACACGCTTATTGGGTACCTTGAGCGACTTTTGTGCGATGTGTCTATCTGTTGAGCGACGCACTGAGGGGCCAATCCCCAAAGTGTAGGAGAGTCGCAGAGGGTTGACGGCATTCAGCCATAGGAGGAACCCCATGTGTATGTGATTTGAGCCTTTTGGCTATGTGAAAGGGACTCCCTCTGAAGAGTAATATTGGGTTAGGATCAGTTGGACTACAACGTATTACAAACGCAATGTTTAGGAAGGCAGAGATTTTGATAGACGCTCCTGGCCGCGAGGCCGAGGGGTTGTCTTGAGCGTAGTGACGAGGCCTGGCTAGTGCATGAGCCAGTGCCGGCCCGTTTTTTTGGTCCATCAGTGGTGCGTCTGTCGGGAGCCGCTTAAAAGTGGCGGTCCTCGAATCCTGGTTGTCTAGGGACCAACTAGCAGTTTATGCCAAAGGATACTGTGATTGATCCGTTATTTATCGATAAGCATTGTCTAGTAGAAATCCAAAAGCAAGAGAGAGACGAAAGAGCTAGGCGACATGCTGAAATTTTTAGGAGATATTCCCCTAAGCGTAGCGGTGCTGAACCCTTACGAGGGAGTGGATCTAGTGGTCTTTGTGCCACAAGCAGTAAGTTAGGAGAAGGTGGAAGCTCTAGTGCTCCCCTTTCTTCCATAAGCCAGTCTACATCAAGTGCGGGAGGTGTAACCCCACCGTCGCTTATTCCTAGTGCAAATCCAATCCTCGTCATGGCGCAGCCTATTGCAATTCCAGCAGGAACGACGGATTTGCCGGCTCTAGGTTACCCGCTACCCATTTTTAATGGGTTAGTTGAGGAAGATGCAGAACTCCACATTAGGGAGTTTCAAAAGCTGATGTTTAACTGTCGCATTCAAGAAGAAGGACATTTAATGATGTTCTTCAATATGACTCTCAAAGGAAGAGCCGCTATATGGTATCATGGTTTAGAAGCCGGAACCATATTGAATATTGATTCATTTTATGGAGCTTTTCGAAGGGAGTCTGCCCCTGAAAGGGGTGGGCAATATTGGTTGCGTGTACTCAACGTGACCCGCCAAGAACCACATGAGGATATTCGTGCATATGCGAAGAAAATAAAAGAGGTTTTCCGTAAGTTGGACACCTCTATTCCTATCCCCGCAGCTGCCCAATTGCAATATTTCCTACATGGTTTGGACTTTAATATCCAATTGCAGTTGAGTAGTGTCCCCTTGGGGGATATAGATACTGCCATTACGCAAGCACAAGAAGTGGAATCCCGACTACAAGCAGCCTATGCTTCTCAAGGTAATTCGAATATGGATTTAGTATTGGGAAACAATATGGCGATGGCCAATGGCAGTAGTGGTCAAGGGATAGCGATGGCTAACCCTAATGGGAGAGGGAACATGATGCAGAATGTCCCTTTATTACCAGCTCCCCCTAGCATATCGATGCCCACGAGCAGTCAAATGGCTCCAAATGGTGGAGGCTAGGCGGTTAATTCTAATACTATGCATGTGGCTCAACAACCAGTGCCTAATCGAATTGTTAGGCCTATGGAACGACATGGTAATGACCAAGGCTATGAGTCGAGCGCTTCCAATGTTCTTGGTGAGGTTAAGGACATGATGAAGCAAAAGGGAGGACTATGTGGCCTTGATTCAGGAATTCCGTGATATCTTTGCCTGGAGTTATGATGAGTTGAGAGGCATTCCTCCTAGTCTTGCTGTTCATACAATTCCGTTGAAAGAGGGCAGTCGTCCTGTACGACAGAAAGTAAGGCGTATGCCTTTCAAACTGAGAGACAGGCTGTTTGAAGAGTTACAGAAGCTTCGAAAAGCGGGTTTGATTTTTCCTGTGCAACACACGGAATGGTGTTCGCCAGTTGTGATGAGAAAGAAGAAGAATAATCAATTTCGATTATGTGTAGACTTTAGAGAGTTGAATAAGCAGACAGTTAAGGACTACTACCCGTTGCCATTTATTGACCAGATTTTGGATCAATTAGCGGGTAGGGAGATATATTCGTTTATGGATTGCTTTGCAGGATACAACCAAATGGCAATTGCAGAAGAGGACAAGTTGAAAACAACTTTTATCACTGTATTTGGTACTTTTGCGTACCATGTGATGGCCTTTGGTTTATGCAATGCGCCTGGTTCGTGGCAACGAACAGCAGATAAGACATTCGGTGACATATCCCCTGAAGAGTTGAAGGTGTTTATTGATGACTTAGGGGCCGCCACCGTGAGAGGAAGGCAGTTGATCATTTTGAGAAAATGCTTTGAGCGCTGTAGACAATTTTGCATCGCTCTAAACCCACGGAAGTGTGTTTTTGGAGTACCTTATGGGCTATTGCTGGGTCATGTGGTCAGTTCGGTAGGAATTGCGACAAACCTGGAGAAGGTCAAAGTTATAGTTGCCATGGGTCCACCACGCACTCCGAAGGAAGTTCATAGCTTTCTGTCTTCGGTTGGTTATTACCGTAGATTCATAAACACGTTGGCAGAAAGAACATTGCCGCTTACAAATTTATTGTCCTTTAGCTGTTCGTTTGTATGGGGTGACCCTTGTAAGATAGGATTTGAGGATGTGAAACAGGAACTAGCAAGAGCGCCCGTTTTAAAAGCACCTAACAGAGGTGAGGTGTTCTATATATTTTCGGCAGCCACCATGTATAGTATCAGCTGCTGTTTAGCCCAAGTTTGGGAAGAGAAGTGGTACCACCCGATTGCTTTTGCTAGCCGGAAGCTGGGGGTATCCGAAATCAACTATACCTACATGGAGAAGTTGTGTCTAGCGATGGTCTTTGGGACCAAGAAATTCAGGCATTACATTCTCTATGAGAAAGTCGTGCTTTATACAAAGGCGGAGGGACTTCGATTATTGATGAATAAGCTACAGCCGCCTGATCGTCTAGCGAAGTGGTTAATCACTTTGCAGGAATTTGATTATGAAATCAGGAGTAAGCCACCAAGGTTGCAAGGCATCGTAGAATGTCTAGTGGACTTTGGGGAGTTGAAAGAATCTGTGGGGCTGAAGGCAGTGACATGGAGTTGTTATTTAAAATAGATACGACATCTATTCCCTCCTGGTATGCTGCAGTAACGCATTATTTATCAACGGGAGAGGTGGGATCCGAACTATCTAAAGCTGAGAGAAGGAAAATTAAGTAGCAAGCATTAAAGTTTGCTTTGATCGCAGGTACATTATATCGGCAAGGGGTTGATGACATCTATTGCCAGTGTGTGATGCCTGACGAGGTGCCATTCATTTTGGAAGAGTGCCATGATTCTGCTTGCGATGGCCATTTTGCTGGATGGCTTACAACACAAAAGGCTTTAAGAGCAGGTTATTGGTGGCCTGCCATCTTCCAGGATGCGTTTGCGTATGTTAAGAGATGCGATATTTGCCAACGACATGATAGTCGAGAGAATAGGAAACAACCACTTACCCCTATTATGGCGATACTTCCATTTGAGAAGTGGGGAATAGACTTTGTGGGTCCTATTACTCCGTCGTCGACTACGCAAAAGAGGTACATCATTGTAGCAACTGACTACTTCACAAAGTGGTCAGAAGCACGTGCAAGAAGGAAAGATGATGCTAAAGAAACTGCTAGTTTCCTTTTAGAGCAGATAATATGCCGTTTTGGTCCGCCGAAAGAATTAGTGTCGGACCGCCGAACCCATTTCCTGAATAAGGTGATCAAAGGTTTGACAGAGATGTGGCAAATCAAGCATAACAAGACAACCCCATATAACCCGCAAGCCAATGGGCAAGTTGAAAGCACCAACAAGTAGCTTGTGGGCATCCTGTCCAAAATTGTATCGAAAAAGAAACGGGATTGGGATAAAAAGTTATACGTGGCAGTGTGGGCCTATAATACGACCTTCAAACGAGCCACTGGCCATACCCCTTTCAACTTAGTATATGGGGAGGAGTGTGTCTTGCCTTTAGAGATTGAGCTGCCGACTATTCGGTTTGCCATTAATCATTCTTTGAGTGATGAAGACGCACTTTTTGAGCACTTGACGACACTGGCACATTTAGATGAGCTTAAGCTACAAAGCTTATTGCACCAAGAAGTGGCGAAGCGCCGAATGAAGCAGCTACATGACCTTAAAGCCAAGAAATACACCTTCAAGAAAGGACAGCTTGTTCTATATTATGACGCACGACGTGAATTATTTCCAGGCAAGCTAGAGCCCAAATGGGATGGGCCCTATAGGATCGTGAGAATATGAAAGAATACATCCACAGTTTTGTTAGCTGACCTTGAGGGGATAGAATTTAAAAATAAGGTTAATCTTAATAAGATTAAACCTTATTATTTCTGATTGCACTAATACTATGACTACCTTGCAGGTCTAGGAGTGATCGATCAAACATCTGCAAGGAAATCGTGATAGAGGTTGATGGGTCGTCTGATCCCTTATTTAGAACACCCATATTTAGAACAGAGGTATCATCAGGGAAAGCTCATTTGGTGGAGCAAAGGATATAAGGTGACCGAGCAAGAAGGCGGGACATTTATTTGGGAGATCAAGGTCTTCTGTCATCACTGCCTACAAATGTTGATGAGCATCCCTGTTGAATTCAATGATGATGGAGGGATGGAGCCTACAGTCCACCCGTTGAATATGCTGAATTTCGATTACCATAATTACGAGTAGAGTTCCGGATGGCGGGATATGTAAACCCTTTATGGACGTACACCTTGTACTTTGATGGAGCGTCCAGGGGTGCATGCAAAAAAGGAAGTGTAGGAGTTGTCATCCGAGACCCTCGACGACGCATTGTCATGAAGTTAGCTGCTTATCTCGGGGTGAATTTTACCAATAATATGGCAGAATACAAAGCCCTGATTATGGGTTTGAACATTGCAAAGAAGGGTGGTATCCGCCAGTTATTGGTGAAAGGGGACTCTCAGTTGGTTTTAAATCAACTCAATGGGACGTACATGGTGCGAAACCCCATCCTTTGCATGTACCATCATACTGCCATAGCCCTGCTAGACGAATTTGATAGAGTGTCTTTTCAGTTGATTCCACGAAATTGGAATCAGTTTGCCGATTCATTGGCTAATGTAGCGTATGAAGAAGACCTCTTCTTTAATTGTGGCCCTTGTCCCGATATATCTATTGATGGTGAGACAGGACCTGGTCATTTGTGGGGTATGCTTTCTGAACATGCCCTCTTTGGCAGACGATGGTTGATCTGGGTGATGCAGAGGGTAGGCGAGACTCATCTGCCTTTATTATCTTGGACCCACAGACTGATTAGACGACATGTGATGCGAACACCTCTTGCGATATATGCAGGAGGGATGGGTCATAATTTAATGCACCTAGTTTAGGGCTACGAGCCTCTGTTCCCCTGGGAATGGTATGCTTTGATGTCTATCATAGTTGTTTCCAGGAGGATGTTATGCGTAGTATTGTTTGATTTCATTAGGCCAAGAGGGCCGATTCAGTTTTGTAGTGAAGTATTTGATTTCATTAGGCCAAGAGGGCCATTTCCCTGTCTAGTGCGAGTGCGTTTAATCGGGTTTTTGTTTTAAGTGTTGTGCTGGACATGTTTCGTGATTCGTGGAATTTGGTGGAGCCTGGAGGAGCCTTTGCTGCGATGGAAGCTTCTTGTGGCCAGTCCAGGTGATACCTCTCCTTCACGAGTACCTTTCTTTCTTGTTATATGTGTATTTGTCGTGGGGATATATTTTTGTTGGGGACCGGCAACCAAGGCATGAAGTCCCAGGTTTAGGCTAAGTATGTTTGAGGGAGGTCGGAGTAGTCATTGCCTCCTGTAAAGACATTGTCAGGCATCGAAAGACCTGTTTTAGAAGGAAGTCTTAGTGGCCCTGTTCTACTAGCCTGCTAGGCAGCTGTTCTAGGAGTTCTTGTTAGTAGTGAGGCAGTTAGAGAAGCCTGCCAGAAGATAATAATAATGATGCCAAGAAACCCTGAACATCCTAAAAGATGAATATAAATACGAAGGTGTGTAAAAAGGGGTTCTAAACCCTATCAAAGAAAAGAAAAAAAATAAAAATATATAAGCAGTTGATCATTGCCTTGCGAAGGCCTGGTAGGTTCCTGGGGACGAATCAGACCCGGGGCCGATACCTTGTCTTCCTAGGGGTGGCATCTTGCTAGGAAAAAAAAAGAGAAAACAAGGAAGATTGGAGCGAAAATAAAAGTGAGCGTTAGAAAATGATTAAGTGTCGCCTTGCGAGGGCTTGGTAGGTTCTTGGGTGCCGAGACAGGTCCTCAGGCCGATGCCTTGTTCTCCTTGGGTCACTACGCTCAGCTCCCTCCTTTTTACATGCCCAAGTATATTGATAAAATAAAAACCCTAAAAGAAGAACTGTACTGAAAGAAAATACTTCTTGATCAGGCTATAGGAGTCCTTGCCTTGTAGGAGCTCCTAGTTGTGTTGTCCTTAGTTGGTAAGTAGTTCAGATTACCATTTAGGGCAACCTCTTTGATAGGTTTTTTAGTTTGGCTGTGTTGGAGTAGTTGGTTAACGACTCACTTTGGATCTTCTATTAGATGATGCTAGGCCTACTCCTTGTGGATGTCATGCCTTGGTTCTATCAGGGGGTAGGGTGAGCATTGTGCTGAATTTTAATATATATTTGTTTTGTATCAGTTTGATGCTTCTTTGGTTGTTTATGTGCAGATATGTTCGTGGATTCGACGGGCTGAGTCACCCTATCCCGTGGTCGCCAATGAGAGCGGAATTTTGGTGCCAGAAAGTGCTTAAAAATAGCTAAAAAATATGAATATCAAGGGAAAAATAACCAATGTCAAAGGCGGCGGCTCGACCTAGGACGATTTTAAGCGTCAAAGTGCTCTAAGGACGCCCGGGCAACACTTGCAGATTTTTAGTAATTTTTCCATGCGCTTGTGGCAGTCAGTGGAGCTATCAGTCAGTGCAGGATGCCAAGACGAGCTCATAGAAATTTTCAGACTGCGATTTGGACACCGTATGCGCGAGAGGCAGTGAAAAGGCACCGTATGCGCGAGAGGCCGTGCCCAAAAATTGAGAAATGAGGGGGTGCCTTTGAGAAGGGAAACCCCCTTTCTAAAAAAATCGTGATGGAGGGGGGGCGGCGGCTGTTCAGGCCGCCGAAAAAAACGCCCCCCCCCCCCCCCCCCCTCTCCCCCCCAAAATCAAGATGAGAGCTTCAATGGAAGCTATGAATCCAAGCACAGCAGGGTGTTGCACTCCTTCCGCGCTCCGCATCGCCGCCCCTCGTGCGAGATATGGTGGCCCGGATCGAAACCTGCAATTTCATTCTTTCTCTCTCCTCCTCCTCTCTCCTCTTAAACCCCGTTCGTGCGTAGAAGAATAGAATGGAAATGGACGGCCGGATGGATGCCGATTCTTGACGAGATTGAAGGGCAATGCCAAATCATTGTAGATTGCTGATTCCAAGCAGAATTCATGGCTGGAAATCAGTCGTGGGACGCGCCAAATTAAATACAAAAACCCGCAAATCACGGTAATAATAGTTTTTATAAAAAAATGGTCTTTGGATGCAATTTTGGTTTATGAAAATGTGTTCATATGGAATGAGATTTGAGTATATCATTGTTTGAGTTGTTTTCTGTCCGTCTATCATTTAAAAATCAGAAATACATGTGTTAGATGGCGGAAAACGGTAAACCGAAACACGTAAAATGCTAAAAAACAAAGGAAAATGGGGTTTTTGGGGAGAAAAATGATGAAATAATTAATCCACATCAACTAAAATTTTATTTTTTGCTAAAAGGAACTAAGGGCCACAGCCCATAAATTGATCTCAATTTTTAGTAATTGAAAAATGAAGGAAAATGGGAAAAATAGCAAGAAAATAGGGGAAGACCCTTTAAAAATAGGGAAAAATACATTTCGGGCTTCGAAAAAATAATGATAAATAAGAGCAATGTCCGTGGATGTATAGTAGGGCTGAGGCATGAGGATTTGCTTCAGATCAGCCTACTTTTGTGTTTTAGTGCATTTTTCCCATTTTTTTATACACAAAATAATGGCAAAATGCCGTATAAAGGTATGCAACGATGCAATATTTAAACGGGGGAGGGTAGGGTAGTTGAAACATGTCTAAATGCCGTGTGAGATGATGGAAAAGTTGTTGATTTCTATGCATAGCATTTAGGACGGAAAATAATTAAAATTAAGAGCCTAGTAGCACGAGGATCACCTCGGTGCTAGGCCCATGCAACGAAGCACGAACGCTAGAGAAAAGAAACCATTAAAAGAATGTTTTTGCACTTGTGCACGATACTGTTTTGCTAAATGTTTGAGCACTAGGCATCCACCAAATGCATAGAGCATGAAAAGAATTTAAAGGTATCAGAGACCAGCTCCTGGACATGCATTGCAATTGTTTTATTAGGACCCGACCTACGTTGAGAGGCAGTGAGGTACCCATGCTGTAGGTAGACGCGGGTCCCAAAGGGGAAAGCAAGTGAGAAAGAAATGGTACACTCCTGGACACGCTTATTGGGTACCTTGAGCGACTTTTGTGCGATGTGTCTATCTGTTGAGCGACACACTGAGGGGCCAATCCCCAAAGTGTAGGAGAGTCGCAGAGGGTTGACGGCATTCAGCCGTAGGAGGAACCCCATGTGTATGTGATTCGAGCCTTTTGGCTATGTGAAAGGGACTCCCTTTGAGGAGTAATATTGGGTTAGGATCAGTTGGACTACAACGTACTACAAACGCAATGTTTAGGAAGGCAGAGATTTTGATAGACGCTCCTGGCCGCGAGGCCGAGGGGTTGTCTTGAGCGTAGTGACGAGGCCCGGCTAGTGCATGAGCTAGTGCCGGCCCGTTTTTTTGGTCCATCATATAATAAAATCCATGCTTATGTCAATCCATTTACTATGTGGAAAGGGTAATGGGCTGAAGTAGACCACTAGTCAACAAATTGGACTCTTTATTCTATTGGCATGATAAGCACTACATCACATAATCCTTGACATATTTACAAATTCCTTTTCAATAAAAACATTTATGGAACTCATAAAAGGTCTTAAAATATCTAGTATGCCTTGCCAAAGGAGAAGAATGCATTTTGTATAATATACATTGCTTAAATGCTATCTAATGTTGAGATGACAAGCTCAACACATGCGGACATTGATGATGGACCGCCTGGTTAGATGGGTCCACACGTCTACACTTAGCACGTCGGTGGTCATTATGACTCTCACATGGCCACTGACTCATTACTTATTATATTCAGGTTGTTACACCTATTTACAACTGGCATAGTTATAGCGCCAGTCGACTAGTGTAGTCGGTTATGCATTGTTTGACTTAGTAGGCCACTTTCCTTTTATGTTGTATCTTATCTATACTTTGTGCACATTGTAAAAGAGTGTGGAAGAAGAAGAAGAAACCAGCAAGAAAACGTTTTGGCCTCCATCTCTCTTCTTGTCTCTTGAGTGAGCTTCTCTTTGTGCATTCTGTGTGTGTTTGGCGCAGCATCTTGAGCAACCTCCTCCACCACGCGATTATTGACATGGTATCAAAGCCGCGCCATTGAGAGAGGCTGATTTCGAAGGTTGAAGCAAAGGAGAAGAAGCAAGGTTCGAGCAAGCAAGCTACGGGTAAGAATCTCTCCCATTCTTCCACTTCTTCTCTTGGATAGTGCCTGTGGAGGCACCGGAAGTAGGGCAGAGCAAAAATCTCAGATTGCAGTGAGATTTGGTGTGCGCGAAGAGCACTGTGTATTCTGCAGATAATCCCTTTAGGGCTTCCCCGCAGTTATTTTGGGCATCTGAGGCCGTTTCAGGGCCTGTTTTAGAGTCGCAAGGTTGCAGACAGCAGTTTTAAGGTACGCTGTGACTTCGACTGTATTGACCAAACGTGGGTGCGCAGGTTACAGATTTCAGATCTGTAAGTTCAAAGGTGTTTACCAGTGAGTAAACACAAGGTTTATCTGCAAACTGGTTGCAGATTGCATGTATTGTTGAGCAGACAGTGAAAAAGGCTGTCTGGTGTATTGCTGTGCACTACAGGTCAAGGGTTGCAGAAGATTTGCTTGTTGTTTGGTATTAATTTTGTGATAATGGCAGAGAACAGTGGAAGCCCCATCATTGAGAAGCTCGACAAGAACAACTACCCTTCATGGAAGTTCCGTGTCACGAACTTCCTTATTGGAAAAGGCCTCTACGAGTTCATTTCAGGTGAAGAAAAGGAGCCGGAGATGAGTGATCCTCCAACTGCAGAAGAGACAAAGGCACGGAAAGAATGGAATGCAAAGGATAAAAAGGTCATGTATTGGTTGTCTGCAGTAATTGACAATAATATGCTGGGACACATTAGAAATGCAGAGAATTCATATGCAGCTTGGACCATACTTGAAAGTATGTTTTTTGTAAATACAAAGGCACGAAAGATTCAACTCAAGCAAGAGTTGAATACATTAAAGAAAGGGAAGATGTCTATCAATGAGTATGCACTGAAGGTAAGAAGCATTGCAGATGCATTGGCAGCGATTGATGCAATGCCCGATGATGATGATTTGGTGTCGTCTACCTTGGGTGGACTTAACAATGAAAAGGCTTGGAAGTCTTTTGTAACTTCCGTATATGTCAGAAAGCCATTTCTAGATTTCGATGAATTGGTCTCCCTTATGATCACTGAAGAGATCAACATGCAGAGTGAGACATCTGAAAGAAGTGGTGAACAGGTCCAAGATTTCTACTCCAGTTCTGGAAGGGGACGTGGCAGGTTCTCTTCAAGAGGCCGTGGTACAGGACGTGGTAGTGACAACCAGCAAAACAGATTGAATCAGCAATTTGGCGATATGCAGGTTTCAGGAGGTCGTGGTAACTTTAGAGGCAGGGGGAGCTTTAGAGGAAGCGGTGGATGGCAGAACAGAGGTTCTAACAACTCTGGTATTGTGTGCCACTACTGTGGCAAAACAGGTCATATTGCAGCCCAATGTTATGCTAAGAGAGATGATATCCGCAGTGGTAAGTTGCAGTAAGGAAACTATGCATCGTCTTCACGACATAATGAAGACAAAAATGAACGTTTGTTCGTTATGCAACATATGGTGAATGCTGTTACAGGAAAGGGAACACATGAAGATGTTTGGTATGTTGATTCAAGTGCATCCAATCATATGACCAGCCATGCAGAATGGTTTGGAGAGATGCAGGATTTGCAGAATGCAGGTTATGTGCAGACGGGTGATGACTCATGCCACCCAATTTCACACATTGGAAAAGTTCCCTTGTCCTTGCATGATGGTAAGACAAAGAGTCTTTCAGATGTATTGCATGTGCCATCTATTACAAAGAACTTGATGTCAATCGGTCAAATGGTAGAGCAAGGGCTGCAAGTCAGATTTAATGCAAAGGGCTGCTTTGTAGAAGACTTCAATGACAAGTGCAGGTTGGTAGCAAAGGGAAGTAGAGTTGGATGTATGTTCACTCTAGATGCTGGAATTCCTACTATGAATGCTGCTATGTATGCCAAAGGAAAAGGTGTTGTTGCAGACATTGAAATTTGGCACAAACGCATTGGACATGCAAATATACAAAGGCTGAAATTAATGCAGTCCAAAGGGTTGGTTACAGGTTTGCCTACTTTTAAAGTTGCAGAATTTCAGAAGGTATGTGAAGCATGTCAGTTTGGTAAGCAGGCAAGACAACCCTTTTCACATGACAGAGATGTAAGCAGAAATATCCTTGATGTTGTGCATACAGACATTTGGGGGCCTACACAAAATGTATCTCTTGGAGGCAGTTCATACTTTGTCACATTCATTGATGATTGTTCTAGAAAGCTGTGGGTATATTTTATGAAGGAAAAGAGTGAAGCTTTTGAGCACTTTAGAACTTTCAAGGCTGTAGTTGAAAGAGAAACAAGCTTGAAAATAAAGTGCTTGAGGTCAGATGGAGGGGGAGAGTACCTCTCCAATGAGTTCAGTGATTTTCTGAGGTCTCATGGGATAAAGAGACAGTTCACATGTAGGTATACCCCACAGCAAAATGGGGTTGCAGAAAGGAAAAACAGGCATATTGCAGAAGTTGCACGTGCCTTGATGGCTGAAAAGAATATGCCTAAGCATTTTTGGTCAGAGGCTGTTCATACTGCTGTTTATATTATGAACAGAACTCCCACAGCTGCAGTTCATGGTATGACCCCCGAAGAATGTTTTACAGGTAAAAAGCCTGATGTTTCACACTTGAAAGTATTTGGCTGCATTGCGTATGTTCATGTGCCAGATGAGTTGCGGAAGAAACTGGATCCAAAGGCTGAAAAGTGTGTCTTTATTGGATACTCTTTAGAGCAGAAAGGGTATCGCTGTTACAACCCTGTCACATGTAAGTTCAGAGTGAGCAGGGATGTCATCTTTGATGAAATGAGCAGTTGGTATGCATCTAGTGGTGATGCATTGGATGTTGATGATGATCATGACACTCATGTGCAGGCTGAAAAGCAAGAATCACGAACTCTTAGTGGACCAGAGACATCATCTGGTAGTCCTTGGTCTGGGAGACTAAGGAGTACCTCTACATCTTCGGGTGCATCTAGTAGCACTACAGGTAAAGACAAAGGAAAGAATAAAGTGTCAGAAGGCATTGATGCAGTTCTTGATGGAGACTCCAGTGGCTCACAGAGCTTGGATGATGAGCTTGGCATTCCTTCAGTGAGGACTCCAGGTGTGCAGAGAGCACCTGTTAATGCAAAGACTCCATTGAGTGATCCAGTGGTACGCAGGTCTAGCAGGGTGAGATACCCTGTTAAAAGATTTGGTTTTGAAGGTTATGCAGCTCACCATTATGCTTATATGGTGAAACTAGTTGAGGATGTTGAGCCCACATGTTTTGAGGAGGCTATTGGTCATGCTCATTGGGATGCAGCAATGGATGAGGAGATGGCTGCATTAGAGGCCAATAAGTCTTGGGATCTAGTATCATTGCTGAAGGGAAAGAAAGCTATTGGATGTAAGTGGGTTTATAAGATTAAGCACAATGTAGATGGTTCTATTAGCAGGTACAAAGCTAGGCTAGTTGCAAAAGGCTATGCCCAGACATATGGCATAGATTATGATGAAACCTTCAGTCCAGTTGCTAGGATGGCAACTGTCAGATGTGTGATTGCTTTGGCAACAGCCAAAGGTTGGAGGTTGCAGCAAATGGATGTAAAGAATGCCTTCTTGCATGGTGATTTGCAGGAAGAAGTGTATATGGATCAGCCAGCAGGTTATGAAGATTTAGAGCATCCAACGTATGTGTGCAGGTTGAAGAAGGCACTCTATGGGCTCAAGCAAGCACCTAGAGCATGGTCTGACAAGATTAGAGAGTATCTTGTCAATATTGGCTTTTATGTTTCTGATGCTGATCACTCACTTTATGTGAGAAAGGGAGATGCAGGTTTGGTCATCATAGTCATCTATGTGGATGACTTGATTATTATAGGTGATAGTGATAGTGGAATTGCTGAAGTCAAGGGCTGTTTGAAGATGAAGTTTGAGATGAAGGATTTAGGTGAGCTAAGGTACTTCCTTGGCATTGAGGTGATCAGATGTGATGATGGTATATGGCTGTCCCAAAGACAGTATGGCTTGGATATGTTGTCCATGTATGGTATGACTGCATGCAAACCACTTTCAGTCCCGTTGGAGCAGAATGTAAAGCTGAGTGCTGATGTTGGGGATGAGATAGAAGACCCTACTATGTTCAGGAGGATAGTGGGGAGTTTGATCTACATGACCATTACAAGGCCAGACTTGAGCTACGCTGTTGGTCTTGTGAGTCAGTTTATGCAAGTACCTAGAAAGCCACATTTGGATGCAGTCAGACGCATATTGAGATATGTGAAGTCCACATTAGATTATGGACTTTTCTATGAGGCAGGTACAGATGTACAGGTGTTTGGATACACAGATGCAGATTGGGCTGGTAGTATGTCTGATAGAAGATCTACCAGCGGATACATGTTCTCTCTTGGTAGTGCAGCAGTTGCATGGAGCAGCAAAAAGCAATCTACAGTTGCTTTGTCGAGTACAGAGGCTGAGTATAGAGGTGCTGCTGTTGCAGCATGTGAGGTAGTATGGCTGCAAAAGCTATTGGCTGATTTGGATGTGCAGGTGGAATGTCCAGTTGTCATTTATTGTGACAACATGAGCAGTATACAGTTGGCTAGGAACCCTGTGTTCCATGCCAGGACAAAACATATTGAGGTACACTACCACTTTGTGAGAGAGAAGGTACTAGTAGGTGAGATTGACTTGGTGTATGTCAGCACACAGGATTAGATAGCTGACATCTTCACGAAGGCATTGGGTATAGAGAAGCTTCAAAATTTTCGAAGCTTACTTGGAGTTGCAGAGATGCAGTTGAGCTTGAGGGGGAGTGTTGAGATGACAAGCTCAACACATGCGGACATTGATGATGGACCGCCTGGTTAGATGGGTCCACACGTCTACACTTAGCACGTCGGTGGTCATTATGACTCTCACATGGCCACTGACTCATTACTTATTATATTCAGGTTGTTACACCTATTTACAGCTGGCATAGTTATAGCACCAGTCGACTAGTGTAGTCGGTTATGCATTGTTTGACTTAGTAGGCCACTTTCCTTTTATGTTGTATCTTATCTATACTTTGTGCACATTGTAAAAGAGTGTGGAAGAAGAAGAAGAAACGAGCAAGAAAACGTTTTGGCCTCCATCTCTCTTCTTGTCTCTTGAGTGAGCTTCTCTTTGTGCATTCTGTGTGTGTTCGGCGCAGCATCTTGAGCAACCTCCTCCACCACGCGATTATTGACATCTAAGCTATCAAGTATACTCTCCCTTTGAACCAAAGAAGTCCATTTTGCCACTTGAGATTGGGAAATTCAAAATAATTCCCTTGTGATTTTCTCATGATGTTGCTAGTGTGTTCATCAAACAAAAATTCTTTCTAAATATCATGGATCCAAATTTCTTTGTATAGGATAGAAATAAGAGAAACAAAACATGCCCACATACTGGATAATGTATATGTCACTACATTATCTTTACCTACCATATAGGAAATCTCAAAGTCATAGCCATGTAGTGTAGCTAACCACCTTCTTTTTTTGGAAGAAATATTAGGTCGTGAAAGAAAATACTTTAGTACTCAATGGTCACTCTTAACTTTGAAATGATTGCCATAAATATAGTGATACCACTTCTTAATGGGATGAAGAATGGCTAATATTTTTTGCTCATACACATGGAGTTCCCTTTGTTTATCATCCACTTTCTACTTTCATAAGCAATAACAATATAATCTTGGCATAAAATGGCTCCAATACCATGACCACTACCATAAGCAAATACGGTGAACTCCTTGAAAAAATTTGGGCACACTAAAATAGGTGCTAAAATAAGAAGACTTTCGTGGTTGTAGCATCCCAAATGAAAGCTTCTTTCTTCAACATATTAATGAGAGGAGCTGCCACATTGGCATAATTCTCGATGAATTTTCCATAGAAAGAGGATAGTCCTAGAAATCCTTGCAACAAGTAGAATTTGATGGTATGGACCACTCCTTGATGCATTATATCTTCTTTGGATCCACCATGATCCCCTTCTCACCAACTATGTGACCCAAATTTTCTACCTCATTGGCCATAAAAGTACACTTGCTTTCCTTTGCAAAAAAGCTTGTCTTCTTAATGTTAGAAGGGCTTCTTTGACATGTTGCAAAGGATCCTCTCTATTCTTGCTATATATGAGGATAATTGTGGGAGCTCACGCTCAATCACCAAGACCCATAGAGACTACTTATTGCTTCAAGCGAGTAACTAATGGCTATCTCTCTCACCTAGCTGTGCGTGCTCTGGATTCTACGAGTGTAGTGAGCTTACCTTAATGCCCAAATGAGTAGCCTCCTCCCTCAAGCACTCCAGGAGCTCCATAATCCAAGATGCGAGCTCAAGCAAGCTCAAGCCTCCACCTTCAAGCTCTATTCTCCATTGCCATGTGGGGGACAAGAGAAGCGAAGAAAAGAGGAGAAGATGGAGAGCTTCTCCACCATAGTCCCTCACCCTCACACACTCACTCCCTCACACTCTCACACTCACTCTCTCAAGCACATGCTCAAGCATAAGCAAGGAGAAGAGAAGAAGAGAGTCACTTTAGCCATACACCAGGAATGAGCTTCTCTATTCACTTTCTGACTTTTATACATGCTCTCATCCCCTTTTTTACACTACCGGCCGTTTTAGCCAAGGTCTTCTTTCCTCATATCTTTCCTCTTTTCACACTTCTTATCATTTACAATTTGCGCAGGAGGGAGCATGGCACTCTTTTACAAAATGAATTACATTGTGCCCATGCACTTTCTTTGCTAGAATATTTGGTGTGCCTTACTAGAATATTTGGTGCACTCATTGTTGTGCACTTTCTACATTTTTTCTAAGCTTGTCTTCTTTTTCACTTTTCTCACCTAGCACTATCTTCCATTTATGACTTGGGCTTCCTTAGTCTTCCTTTTTGGGCTATATGGGCTATAACATTACCCCCTCTTAATTGAGTGCCAGTCCCATGGCACTTGTGGGTAAGGGCTTGGGTGGTTGAAGGTTTACCTTGTGGGTTGGTGATGGGGCTTTTGTGGGGATTGGATGTGGGAGAGAAGCATGTCAAAATGGTTGAGGTTGTGGAGACTGAGGGTACTTTGAGTGGTTGACAAGGGCCTTCGATGTTGGTGGTTGGTCACATTCACATTTACCTAAAAAGGAAAAGAAAAGGGCATTGCTGCCTAGGGGGTGTGTCTACCTTACTATGTGGTGCATTGTGTTTGTGCTAGTGGAATTGGGAGCTAGGTCAACAATCACAAGCAAGCCTGGGGAATTGTGCCACACTTGAGGACCCAGTTCGTGCATAGGGGAGGTGCGGTGAGTATATCTTAGGGAGACAGGTCTAACCATAGGCTAGGTGAGTGTGATCTCCCTAGGTATATCCTGCCCTTGATGTGCCCTAAGCATGAAGTGGGGAAAAAAAGGGACTAGGGAGTTAGACATGGAGCCAGTCAACCAAGGCCATTGGTCATGCCTAACTTAAGGACCCCTAGGTGCAGTGATTATGGCACTCATCAAGTGAGATCTTCTTTTCCCTTCTTACTCTTGTCTTTCTTTTTCCTATTTTCATTCTCTTTCTTTTTCGTGTTTCTTTGTTCTTTCCTTTTTTTACTTTTTCTCATTTTTTGATTATCTTCTCTTTCTCTTTTTTTTTTGAATGTGTCAGATTGTGAGAGGAGGAGGCTAAGAGATTTACTAAGGAAGTTCCTACTTTGCATATAGTCTTTTAGGTTTATGTATACATTCAAAGGAGTTGTTGATAAAAATGGACGACTACACCTAGAGAATTGGCTATCGTTCATGTCCTCTAGTAGTAAGACCATGCAAAAGGATGGAAGGAGGACAACTTGCATCATTATCCTAGCCATGGCACATCTATCTATGCCAGTGTTTAGATCAAAAAATAGGGGTGGTAGTGGTATTCATGAGAGGTAGGCGGTTGCTTAAGCAAAACCCTAAGTAACCTAAGGTAGTTACAAGTTGTGATAAAGGAAAGATTAGGGAAGGAGGAGCATTCACTAAGGAAGTGGGAGATTGAGGGCACTAAGTCATTTTTAGAGAATACAAGAGCCACTTCCAACTTAGTAGCATTTATGTTATATATTTTAGGGAAGTTGTAGCGACCATGGATGTCGGGGTTAAAGTCTACCCCTACCCTTCTTAGATATGGCATGTACACTAGGTTGTTTCTTTCGTAGGGTGGGGTGCTGCAAAATATCATCCATGCATCTACATTCCCATCTTAGATTCTTTGCCTCCATTTCTCTTTGATGCTCTTCTCCTACCTGAGCTTTCTCTACTTCTCCTACTATGAGCTGGTCCATGTCTTCTTGAACTCTTCTCATCTTCCTTGCTGCCAGGCCATCATGTTGTAGGATGAGTAGCTTGTATTGCCTTTGTAAGCCGATCCGCTCTTGTGCTTCTCTTGCGAGCCTTGCTTGCCACATGTCTTCATCTCCTTCTTTGGCCTTGAGCTCTGCCTTCAGCTCTCTTATCTCTTTTTGATATCTGGCCACCTGGCGAGTCCACTCTAGCTGAAAGCCTGCCAATGTTTCTCTTTCTGCTTCCAACTCGATCACTACAATTTTCTTTTCTTCCTTAGCCCTCTCCAAATATGAAAGGATATCTTTAACATACTCATGTTATAACCCACGAATATGGTGGCACTGCTATAGGAATGGACATTGTGGATACCTCTATTTTTAGCTTCTTTGAGTCTTGTCTTGACTTGGCATATGCAGTTGCCGGTCTCTTTATTCCAATTGTTAGGGCTCCTTCACTTGAAATTGGGGCTACTTCTTGTGACTTATTTACCAGGAATTGCAACCACACCATGAGATTACTCCCATCCACCATGGTTGAGGTGCCTTGGGTGGATGTGGCGGCAGGGTAGTGGGCATGAGAACAATTAGGGTTGGGTATAATAGGCTCTTTCTCTTGCCTTTTTTTGTTGGTGATGTCATAGTTTTGGGCACTTGGGCACTAGAGCTTGTCCCTTCTTCTCCTTGCGGGCTCATGGCAGCCAACTCCTCTCCTACCTAGAGGGTTGTTCTACTGACATGTGTATTGCTAGAGCCATGTCTTCATCTTCCTTTCTTCGTAGCTCGTCTGCCTCTTCTTCTGCTCTCCTTTTTCTTTCCTCTTTAGCTCTCTTATATTCCTCTTGGTTTCTTTGCACTTTGGCGTCTTCTTTCCTCTGTCTCTCTTCTTCAACCTTCTTTGACTCTTTTTGTGCCTTTTTCAAGACAGCCTTCTTTTTTTTTGTCATTCTTTGCCTGGCTTCTTGCTTCCGCTTCTAAGGAGTCTTCTTCTTTGGATTTTTAAGCCCTCCTTGGATGGATTGTGTCACCTATTCTTTCTTCTCACTTACTGTTCTCTCACTAGGCTATTCTTGCTCCTGAGGCAATGTCCTTTTGGGTGTCTCTCCTACTTCTTCTTTGCCTACCATCTCTCCCATTGCCTCCTAGATTAGGGCTATTAGTACTCCACTTAACCCTATGAATGAAGCTTTTGAGGCATGTTTATTTCTTTCTATTTTAGCTTTTGATGCTAGGGATTCTCCATCGACCAGCTTGCTCTCTAAGGCTAGTGCTTTAGCAGATTAGTCAATCGCCTTCCACACACAACCATTCTAGTCAATATCGTTGAGCGAATGGGCTACCAAGCTCTCCAACAAAGGCACTCCAATCCCCTGTGCATGAGCAAGCTGTACCTTTGGCTTGAAAACAACATATGGATGACCTTGGCATGGAGTCTCACTTCAGGTCAGGGATATCTTGGATGCTAATGCTGTCGTTTGTTAGGACCTGGTCCTTGTTCATATTGAGCATGCCATAGACATCTCTTTTTGGTCTCCTCTCCGCCTTGTGTGCTAACCCCAGTGCCTTCTCCACCAAGGCCTTGCTCAGCTCTACCTACACTTGTTTGGCCTCTTTGCCTCTACCCACAGTCATATGGTGCCACATGCTATATTAGAGTCATAGATTCTCAAGAACTCTACCTACATCTGTTTGACCTCTTTGCCTCTGCCCACAGTCATACGGTGCCACATGCTATATTAGAGTCATAGATTCTCAAGAACTCTAGGCACCGATTGTAGTTGGCCTCCTGCCCAAACTTCTCAACATACTTTGCTAGGTTGCATTGTTCTATGATTCTTCTGGCTACTTTCTCCTTGGCCACCACCTTGTTGACATTATGGATGGTCCTGAACTTTAGCTGATTATAGGCCTAGTTCTCGAGGGTGATGCCATATCGTCTTCTCTCTTCTTCTGTGAATAGAAGTCAATGGGAGCGGTCTTGCCATCTTGCCATTTCTAGCTCCTGTCATAGCACAACAAGCTTCCATTAATTTATTTGCAAGATCATTTTCTCTATCAGAAGACAAAGGGATTGCCACACAATTTTCACTTTGAGAAATTCATTTATTCCAAGAAAGCATTTCCTCCATATTATTTTAAAGCATAAAATCACTTTTCTCTTATTTTCGCTTTTAGGTTTTAGTTTTGAGGTTCTCTTATTGTTTCTTTTCCTTTTCGTACTTGTTTTATTTGCTTTTTGGTGTTCGATTTCCAATTGGTTTTCACCTTATCTCTCCCCCTTGAGAATGATGTGAATCATTCCAAGGATTATAGGTTGAAGGGTTAAGGGCATTCAATGCATGCTCATGGTGCTTTATTGCCATATGAACCAAGTGTAGAAGTGCGGGTTGTACTCCAAGGTAGCATAGCGGTCCATGTTAAAAGGTCGGATGCCTACTTGAGTGATATTGTAGGTGAGGACATCCGTTAGGAAGTCATCGAAGTTCATTCTATTGGCAATGTGTAGCTCTTCCTTAGTAAGGATGTGATCTAAATAGGGGTGGTCATGACATGCTCTTCTAGAGGTTGATTGCGAGTAATGGTTAATACTCTATAGGAGGTGGGAGCTACATAAGTTTGGGTCATACTCAGAGGTTTTTATTGCATGTCTCTGCTCTATATTGCTCATAATTTAATAGCCCTCTTACTCCCATTGAAGTTAGAGAGTATACGATTTTTGCAAGAAAGAGGAGTCATTGTCGGCTAGGATTTTCAACTCTTCAATTTCTTGGTTTGTGGTAGAGGCCATGCTCTTGTAATAAGATGTGATGAGTATTTGTTTGCACGCTTGCTTGCAAGAAATTTCATTGGCAACTAATTCTTCAACTGTCGTGGTGGGGGCCTTAACGAACATAAATTCTAAATCCTCCCAGGTGCAAGGCTATGTGAGCTTTCGCTCAACCGCCAAGACCCACGGACCGCTTATTGTTTCAAGCGTTCCAAGACGAGCACTAATGGCTGTCACGAATTGCGTGGTGGGGGGGACTTGCTCAAGATGCTGCGTCGAACACACATAGAATGCACAAGGAGAAGCTCACTCAAGAGACAAGAAGAGAGATGGAGGCCAAAACGTTTTCTTGTTGGTTTTTTTCTTCTTCTTCAAATGGAGGCCAAAACACTTTACAATGTACGCAAAGTACAGATAAGCTACAGCATAAAGGAAAGTGGTCTACTAAGTCAAACAATGCATAACCGACTACACTAGTCGACTGGTGCTATAACTATGCCAGTTGTAAATAGGTGTAACAACCTGAAGATAATAAGTAATGAGTCAGTGGCCATGTGAGAGTCATAATGACCATCGACGTGCTAAGTGTAGACGTGTGGATCCATCTAACCAAGCGGTCCATCGTTAATGTCCGCATGTGTTGAGCTTGTCATCTCAACACTCCCCCTCAAGCTCAACTGCATCTTTGCAACTCCAAGTAAGCTTTAAAACTTTTGAAGCTTCTCTATACCCAATGCCTTCGTGAAGATGTCAGCTATGTGATCTTGTGTGCTGACATACACCAAATCAATCTCACCTACTAGTACCTTCTCTCTCACAAAGTGGTAGTGTACCTCAATATGATTTGTCCTGGCATGGAACACAGGGTTCCTAGCCAATTGTATACTGCTCATGTTGTCACAATAAATGACAACTAGACCTTCCACCTGCACATCTAAATCAGCCAATAACTTTTGCAGCCATACTACCTCACATGTTGCAACAGCAGCAACTCTATACTCAGCCTCTGTACTTGACAAAGCAACTGTAGATTGCTTTTTGCTGCTCCAAGTAATTGTTGCACTACCAAGAGAGAACATGTATCCGCTGGTAGACATTCTATCAGACATACTACCAGCCCAATCTGCATCTGTGTATCCAAACACCTGTACATCTGTACTTGCCTCATAGAAAAGTCCATAATGTAATGTGGACTTCACATATCTCAATATGCATATGACTGCATCCAAATGTGGCTTTCTAGGTACTTGCATAAACTGACTCACAAGACCAACAACGTAGCTCAAGTCTAGCCTTGTAATGGTCATGTAGATCAAACTCCCCACTATCCTCTTGAACATAGTAGGGTCTTCTATCTCATCCCCAACATTAGCACTCAACTTTACATTCTGCTCCAACGGGACTGAAAGTGGTTTGCATGCTGTCGTACCATACTTGGACAACATATCCAAGCCATATTGTCTTTGGGACAGCCATATACCATCATCACATCTGATCACCTCAATGCCAAGGAAGTACCTTAGCTCACCTAAATCCTTCATCTCAATTTTTCAAAAAGTCCTTGACTTCAGCAATCTCACTATCACTATCACCTGTAATAATCAAGTCATCCACATAGATGACTATGATGACCAAACCTGCATCTCCCTTTCTCACATAAAGTGAGTGATTAGCATCAGAGACATAAAAGCCAATATTGACAAGATACTCTCTGGTCTTGTCAGACCATGCTTTAGGTGCTTGCTTGAGGCTATAGAGTGCCTTCTTCAACCTGCACACATACGTGGGATGCTCTAAATCTTCATAACCTGCTGGTTGATCCATATGCACTTCTTCCTGTAAATCACCATGCAAGAAGGCATTCTTCACATCCATTTGTTGCAATCTCCAACCTTTGGCTGCTGCCAAAGCAATCACACATCTGACAGTTGCCATCCTAGCAACTGGACTGAAGGTTTCTTCATAATCTATGCCATATGTCTGGGCATAGCCTTTTGCAACCAGCCTAGCTTTGTACCTACTAATAGAACCATCTGCATTGTGCTTAATCTTATAAACCCACTTGCATCCAATATCTTTCTTGCCCTTTAGCAATGATACTAGATCCCAAGTCTTATTGGCCTCTAATGCAGCCATCTCCTCATCCATTGTTGCATCACAATGAGTATGACCAATAGCATCCTCAAAACAAGTGGGCTCAACATCCTCAACTAGTTTCACCATATAAGCATAATGGTGAGCTGCATAACCTTCAAAACCAAATATTTTAACAGGGTATTTGACCCTGCTAGATCTGCGTACCACTGGATCACTAAATGGAGCCTTTACATTACTATGAGCTCTTTGTATACCTGGTGTCCTGACAGAAGGAATACCAAGCTCATCATCCAAGCTCTCTGAGCCACTGGAGTCTCCATCAAGAACTGCATCAATGCCATCTAAGACTTTATTCTTTGCTTTGTCTTTAGCTGTAGTGCTACTAGATGCACCTGAAGATGTAGAGCTACTCCTTAGTCTCCTAGACCAAGGACTACCAGATGATGTCTCAGGTCCACTAAGAGTCCGTGATTCTTGCTTTTCAACCTGCACATGAGTGTCATGATCATCATCATCATCCAATGCATCACCACTAGATGCATATCAATTGCACATTTCATCAAAGATGACATCCCTGCTCACTCTGAACTTACATGTGATAGGGTTATAGCAGCGATACCCTTTCTATTCTAAAGAGTATCCAATAAAGATACATTTTTCAGCCTTTGGATCAAGCTTCTTTCATAGCTCATCTAGCACATGAACATATGCAACACATCCAAATACCTTCAAGTGTGATACATCAGGCTTCTTGCCAGTAAAGCATTCTTCAGGAGTCATCCCATGAACTGCAGCTGTGGGAGTTCTATTCATAATGTAGACAGCAGTATGGACAGCCTCAGACCAAAAATGTTTGGGCATATCATTTTCAGCCATTAATGCCTGTGTAACTTTTGCAATATGCCTGTTTTTTCTTTCTGCAACACCATTTTGCTGTGGGGTATACCTGCATGTGAAAAGTCTCTTTATCCCATGAGACCTCAGAAAATCACTGAACTCATTCAAGAGGTACTCTTTCCCCTCCATCTGACCTCAAGCACTTTACTTTCAAGCCTGTTTCTCTTTCAATTGTAGCCTTGAAAGTTCTAAAGTGCTCAAACGTTTTACTCTTTTCCTTCATAAAATATACCCACAGCTTTCTAGAACAATCATCAATGAATGTGACAAAGTATGAACTGCCTCCAAGAGATACATTTTGTGTAGGCCCCCAAATATCTGTATGCACAACATCAAGGATATTTCTGCTTATATCTCTATCATGTGAAAAGGGTTGTCTTTCCTGCTTATAAACTAACATGCTTCGCATACCTTATGAAATTCTGAAATTATAAATGTAAGCAAACCTGTAACCAACCCTTTGGACTACATTAATTTTAGCCTTTGTACATTTGCATATCCAATGCATTTGTGCCAAATTTCAATATCTGCAACAACACCTTTTCCTTTAGCATACATAGCAGCATTCATAGTAGGAATTCCAACATCCAGAGTAAACATACGTCTGGAGCCCCAAGAGGAACACCAAGGAAAAGGGAATTCTCTTGTAAGAAAATCTATCTTGTAACATCAACAAGCTTGTTTATTATGTTTCATATGATCACAATGAAGAAAAGAACACCAGGCACAACAAATCTTCATACAACATCATGTAGATCTCCCACGGATTTGATAGAATCAACCATATTCTTCAATATCTTCATAAAATCCATCAATAGAACCAAGAAAGCAAAGGAATACACCATCTTTGAATGGAAATACATGACATAGTATTCATCTTCAATATCTTCATAGTCTTCTCTCTCAATCTCTCATATACAATCACTCTATTTGAGTAAAATTGGCTATCTCTGATTCTCTCTCTCTCTCTCTTTATCAATAATATATCATATCCTTACTACAATCTCTCAAAATCACTCTCAATAATCCTTCTTAGGTCGTGGATACCCCTCCCAAGAGGTATGTCTGATATGAAGAGTCACCAGAGCCACTATAGTGTCTTTTCATAGCTCACTACTGTCACTTCACTCTAGTCTTCACTTGAGTCTTTAGCAGCTACTTCTTTCACTTATTTCAGCTCTTTTGCACTTGTATTCACCTCTTTCCAAGGCTAGAAAACTTTCCCAACCTACAGTCTCATCCATCAGAACACATACAGAAGCATACAGAACAGTACCAAAACAGCTACAGTACAGAACAAAACAGAACAGAAGCTCTACAGAAGACCTACAGAAGGTTACAGAAGGTCATCAAAACCACATAACTCATACTCAAACCATTCCAAACTCTCATAAACCATTCAATAAGCTTTCTCAAAATCTCAATCTTCATCAATCAATACTCCATCCCTCCTTACAGAAGACAATCAGAACAAAACAGACCAAAACAGAACAAAACAGAAGGTATACAGAACCAATCAGAACCTATCAGAACATCACAGAACCACATATCTCCACTGATAAACATTATGAACTTCCAAAACACAATCAATATCATCCAAAACACTCTCAAACCACTTCCAAATCAATCAATCATCTCATAAAATCAACCATTGAGCTCTCAAAAACAACAAAAATCATCCAAAAAACAAGTCATTTCAACACTCAATATATCCCCACACTTAATAAGGAAGCGTCCTCGCGACCCAGGAAAAAGGGAATACAAGTTCAGGTAAAAGCTCAACTTGAATCTTTAATATCTCTTCAAAAAGAATCCATCCACCACGACCCCAACTTATAACCTGTATCTGATATAAAAATACAAAGAAAGGAAAACCCTTTACACATTAACACCGCTTATCAAACTAAAAAAATCACAACAAATTTGTAAAGGATATAAGAGTTTTCTTCTTCTTCATCAGCATCAGCTTCAACTCTCCATCCACCATCCCATCACCACAATTCTCCAAAATGTAGCTCGCACACGAAATCCAATCCAATAGGAAACCACCACATTCGTTTTACATAAATGAACTCACAACACAAACACTAATACAACACAACCATCTGAATGACTCCTTCAAAAAGAGAGTGTTTCATTAAAAAGCATCCACCATACATTGGAAAGGTATCAATGAAGATGATCCCTCTTGACCACATCCTTTCTAACAGGACCAGGTATCTGCTAGGCAAACAAAGGGCATGAAAATACAATATATCCAGCTGCTGGGAATCAATGCTCACATTGACATTCATGCACAACTTTGGAATAGGCTTGGAATCATTATGAGAGTGCCTATGCATATACGCCAGGTACCAAGCAAAGTGAGCAGTTAATCTCACTGAAGGATCCGTAGATTGTGAATACTGCTGAGCAAAATGAACATAGTTCTGATAAGCTTGACTGGCAGCTGTCCATTCTCCTGGAATTATTGGCCAATTAATCTGAGGTCCTGTAAGGGAATCATCCGAACTCCATCCCCTTCTTCTGGAAATCTGATTATCAAACCCGTCACAGGCACTAACCAACTGAGGTGGTTGAGATATAGAAGTGTTAGGAGAGGGTAGTGGAATAAGGAAAAGTGGATGAAGGGAGGGATATACAAAATCATAAAAGGAAGAATGATTTAAAGAAGGAGTGGTAGAAATTTGTAAGGAATCACTAAGGAAGGGTGTTAACTGATAAATAGGAAAGGTGGAGGGTACATGAATGGATGGAGAAGGACAGGGTGGAGAAGGGGAAAATACCCTATCCTCAATAAAGGAACAGTATGTAAAAATGGGAATTTGAGGGAAAGATGAAGATTGGAAAAGAAGGGGTAAAATAATTGTGGAATTAGATTGACAAAGGGAAAGATATAGAGCATATCGGTGAGCCATTTGTTGGTAATAGAGGAGGGTAGGAACAGAAGGTCCTAAGAGAGATCGTCTATGATAGGCATCAAAGAAGGTAGCATCAAACGGATTATGTTTGGAAAGATAGGCTAAGAGATCCATCCTCAATTGATTAGTACTCTGGGCAGAGGTAGGAGCTGTGTTTTGTCTGTGATTCAGGACCACAGAATCAATCATGGGATGCCACGAATTATCATGACAATCAGCCACTTTGGAGGAGTAACCCTGGAACATGTCAGCTATGTGCAACTCCAAATGGTTGACATACAAAACAACTTGTAAGACCACATCCCCCACATACAATGCCATATCCACCTCATCTGGAATTAACAAGTCTCCTCGTAGATACATGTATGACATCAACATGGTATCTGGCGTGACAGAATCTTCAAACACCATCCTTACTACCTCTGTCAACAACTCAGCAGATCAAGCTCCACTCCATCCATCCTCTGGAAGAGGTAAATCCATCGTGGAAAGCTTCATGTAGAAGACCAACTTCTGTAAGTAGTAGTGGACAAAGAAAGAATGGTCGGGTGAGACATATTCCTGAAATTGCTCAAATGTAGACCATAACAAATCCATTCTGGACTACAATCTTTCCACTTTATCTTGAAATAGAGGACACAAGGTAGCCTGTCTCTGAAGAGCAGCCAAGTCCTGTTGTGAAAGAGAAGGAATCAAGGGAACATTAGGGCTTGGAGGAACAGAGCGTGACTTTGCGAGTTGATCTTGCAACTGCTGGATTTGGGAGGCTTGGGATGCCACTGTGTCATTAGCAGTCTGTAAAGCTGAAAGTTTGTCATCTAAGAGAGCTTGGAACTCCTGCGCTTCTCTAGACATCCTCTCCTTCTCCTCTGAAAGGCTAGTAACATGGGATTGAGCGTCTAGTAACTGGAGCTTCAAAGAAGAGATCTCATCGCTTTGGGTGGCAACCAGTTGGGTTTGCTGTTCCATTTGCTTAAACAAATCTACTAGGGTATCCTTAGCAGAAGCTAACTCGGATGTTGCCTTATGCAACTGGTCCTTAGACTGCATGAGTTCTTCATAAAAAGACGCGTACAGCTGTTGAATACAGGCTGTCACTGACAACTCAATGGAACTTTGAATATCTTTACAGAGGAAAGGAATTGCATCTCCTGAGACTAGACTGTTCAGGGAGGGAACTGATATGTCCAATGAGCCTTCTCGATGTGCTCTGAACAGGTTATTACAAGTGAGATACCCAGGGAGTTCACTACCAGAGGTAGCAGGGATGGGTACTGAAGGAAGTACTAAAGGAGCTTTATCCACTACCCGCTTCAAGCATTTGCACTGGATGACCAGGGGAGGTGAAGAATCATCATCCTCTATGTCAATAGGTTCTGACTCATCTGAAGGTGGAGGAGGAGGTACTGGATCTGATGGAGGAGGTGGAGGCATAGTCGTCTGTAAACCTGAATAGGTCAAGAAGGTAGACAAATATGATCCATATGTGACATTGGTAACATTACCCCTGGTGACTTTGACAAAATGTTGATCCATTTTAGTGAGGAGGTAAGTGCTCCAATCAATAGCAATGCCTTTCAACACCATCCTAGAAGCTGTAAAAAGCTCTTTGGACAAGTACTGGGATGGCGTTTTGGCAGGCATAAACCTGTCCTGGAGAAACTGACAGATCATCTTCCAGACGGGATCGGTGATCATGGAAAAGGAAACTCCTGAAGAGTTGATCACCTTCTTAACATCGAGCATTTCCCTTGTCTGCTTTTGCAACAGCTTCAGAATCTCTTCATTAGAGAAAAGCTGACGAGTGGTAACAAAAGGTGCACCTTTGGAGGGTAGAGACAGAGCCTTCCCTAAGCCTCGAGGTGTCAGAGGTCATAGAAATTCCCTGGACTAGTCCTGTCTTCTTGCTGTAAGAGGCCAGAAACTCATCACATAATGACGGATCCTCTGGAAGCAATGGAAAAGAAGTAGCCACAAAAGCAGCGAGTCCCACCTTCGTGAGAGGCTCAAAAGTAAGTAGGGAAGAGTAATCCCTACTAAGTAATGGGACGTACTGGATAGGGGGAGGAGCATGAGAAGGCGCCATTTAGATGGTTACACACACACCACAAACACAGACAATCAAGGAGAATGCCTGCAAAGCAACAGACAAAAATCCAAGGATAAGAGAACAACCAAAACAATAAAACGTGACTCGACCAACTAACCCCAAGCAAACCACAACTTAGAAAAAATTCGACATGACCTTGAGACATATGCGACCGAAAGCTTCATGCTATGCATCAGACAAACACCCAGAACCCCGTATCAGGCAATAAAAGAAAAAACTACACACCGTATCCTTAACCGTAACAAAGACAGTAAACCAAATAAATCTCCATTTCCGACACATATCAAGACTACATCGTTGATAAACCAGTATTTGACCATGGAAATAACTCCAATGACTGGGCATACCCATCCCACGAAACCAGGTTCGTTAAAAAAGGGGAATTAAGTGCAGTGAGGGGGAATTAAGTTAATGAAAGGTTTATTTTAAGGAATTATTAAGAAATGGGTGAATTTTTATTAAGTGATAAACCTTAGCAAGAAAATGGCGGTTCCTTATTATAAATTTAATTACCAATTATTAGGTTAAAACGGTGCTGTAATTCGAATCCCGGACTACGATACCCAAACTGGGTCTCTAAATGCAAGTTCATTGATTACAAATTAAGGTGATGTGGAGCGCTTTTTTGCCAGCGCGTGCTCTTGTGACGGCTGGTTCATTTTAATTAAAAATTAAAGTGCCTCTGTAGCGCATGTAGCGCGTGCGAAGTGAACGGCAGGTTTATTTTAATTAAAAAAAAATTGTGTATTTAGCGCAAATGCGCGTGCCATGGTGGTGTGGAGGCTTCATTTATGTTAATTATGGGTTTGAGTGGTTGTTTTTTTATTTTTTTCGTGGTTGTTGTTTATTTTTATATTAACCGTGGGGCTTGGGGTAGCTGAAAAAAAAAGAACAATTAAAAAGGAAAATACCTGGTAGTGGGTGTATGGAAATGCAAAGAATGCGCTCTCCTCAATCCAAAAATATCTGAATATTTGTTCTCGAAATGTTTAGTTAGTGTGTGGAATGAAAAAGAGTGCTTTGATTATTATATGTGTATTTTAATTGAATTTAAGTGGAAAATAAAGAGTATAACAGCTTAGAAAAATATGCCAAAGATAAATAAAAATGGGAATGAAAGTGTTAGGAATTTTTCAGAATTTAATGGGGAATGTTTAAGCATTTTTAATGAATGTGTATCATATTGGTGGGCATATTGAAAGATGTTGGAATTTTAAAAATGGGCAGAAATATTTGTTTTTGAAATGTACAAGTTTAGAAAAATAGGGCCATGGTTGCAGAAATAAGAGGAAAATTTCCTAGATTTTTTATAAGTTTTTCAGAATGTGAAGTGTTTGTTAATGATTTGTTTTTTTACTTGTTTTTAATTAATTAACAGTTTGTAAATAATGGTTCCATGTATAAAAATATTGTACAGTGAAAAATGAAGGGAAAAAGGTTAAGGGGGGTGAGGGGAATTGTTTAGAATTTGTTAGAATTTTTTTGGGTATTTTTTTACTAATTTTAAATGAATTTTTGACATTTGTTGGTAATTGTCGGGATACATTGGGAAATATTGAATTTTCAAAAATTTTGGGGGGTGGAAATTTCCAGCTGACAAATTTCAAAAATTTACAAAAAGCAAAGGGAATTTTTAGAATTTTTTCAAAAATTTTATTGAGTGGAAATTAATTTATAAATTAATTAAATCAATTAAATAAGGAAAATCAGCTTAGTCTGGTAAGGAAGGTCAAATTAAGTCAGCTAAGTCCTGTTAGTCTGTGTAAATCATGTAAGTCTGACTAAGTCAAGTCAGGTTAGTCGAATGGAACTAGGTTAGTCTAGGTGAAGTCAGATAAGTCAATTAAGGCAAGTCAGTGGAGACTAACCTAAGGTAGACTAACTAACCTAAGGTGAGTTAGGGTAAGCTGGGGACTAACCTAAGGGGGGTTAGTTATCTTAAGTAGGGTTAGGGTTAGGGTTAGGGTTAGGGTTAGGGTGACTAACCTAACTAGGGTTAGTGGGGTGGGGTTAGGGTTAGGGTGACTAACCTAACTAGGGTTAGTGTTAATTAACATGAATTAAAGGAAAAAAAAGAAAAGAAAAAAAAGAAAAGGAACGAACCTGTAGGAAAAGGGGAGGGGGAGGAGGAGGAGTAGGAGGAGGAGGGAGAGGTGGGGTGGGGGTTAGGGTTAGGGTGACTAACCTAACTAGGGTTGGTGTTAATTAACATGAATTAAAGAAAAAAAAAGAAAAAAAAAAGAAAAGAAAAGGAACGAACCTGTAGGAAAAGGGGAGGGGGAGGAGGAGGAGGAGGAGGAGGAGGGAGAGGTGGGCGGCGCGGCGTCTGGCAGCGCTCGGCGGCGACGATGTCGGCGACGGTAGACGGCGCTGGACCGGCAGGGCGGCGGCTGCGACTGGCGGCAGTGGCTCCGATTGCGACTGGAGGCAGCGCGACTTGAGGCGACTCCTGCGATGGGCGACGGCGCTACTGGACGGCGGCGCGACTGGAGACGGCTCCAGCGACGGGCGGCGGCGCTACTGGACGACGGCGCGGGAGGGTTCGGCAGGCGGTGCTCTGTAGGTGTTCGGCGGCGTCGCTGGAGTAGGAGGCGGAGGGCGGCGCAGGGCAGGGGAGAAGGCGGAGGAGGCAGGACAGGAGAGAAGGGATGGCGGGGGTGGGGGAAGACGAGGAGGTGGGACAGGGAGGGAGAAGGGGAGGTTGGGGCGGGAGGGAGAAGGGAAGGTGGGTAAGAAGAAGGAGGGAGGCGGGATAAGCAGGGCAGGGGGGAGGAAGGAGGGAGGCGGGGGGAAGAAGGAAGGAGGCGGGGGGGAAGAAGGAAGAGAGAGAGAGAGAGAGAGAGAAAGAGAGAGGGGAGGGCAGTTGAGAGGGAGGGGGAGAGGGTGTCCGTTGGGGAGAGGGGAGGGTGAAAAGAAATTTTAAAAATTAATTAATTAAGTAATTAATTAATTAAAAAAAAAAGAAAAACAAAAGAAGAGGTGAGACGCCCCTGTCCCGCGCGCATGCGCGGAGCAGGGGTAAAAAAATTTGCGGTGACGGGAGTGAAAAGGCGTCTGGATGCAAGGACGGAGCACGCGGACATGACCGGGGCGTGTTAAAATGCGTAAAATGGAAAAAGGGGGCGGTCACGCGCGGGACGGAGTGCGTAAATACTCATAAAAACAAAGAAAAATTAATAACTCCCAATCCAGACGTCAAAACGAAAGGACGTAAAAACAAAAAGTGGGCAAGACGGTAGGCGGAAGACAGGGAAAATATGCGACGGAGGTTCCGGGAGGGGTAAAGGGCAGTCACATGCAAAAAACACAAAAAATGAACAAAAAAACACAAGTAAAAATTAATATCGGGAGATCCGTGCATCGGAATGAGGCGCAAAAAAAAGAAAAACTGTGCAGAAAGACGTGCTCGACAATCCTATCACATCAAAACATCATTCTGACTGAGATAAGATGCGTTCACATGGGAAAAACCCAAAAAAAACCTGAAAATGGGATCAAAAATTAATATCGGGCGAACCGTTCACCGAAATGACACGTAATAAGAAGGAAAAATCTCTGCAGAAAGGAGTGGCACAGGGTTATCATGTGAAATTGCAGTTTCGATGGAAGTAAGAGGGGTTCACATGCGAAAAACTCCAAAAATACTCCCGAAAACTCATTTAAAAATTAATAAGTAAAAATCCGCAAGTCGAAAGAGGGGGGAGGAAAAAGGAAAAAAGTGGGGGAAGACACAGGGACACAACTGTCAAATCAAATTGGAATTTTGATGCAAACAGGGCAGGTTCACATGGAAAGATGTCAAAAGACGCACGAAAAAGTTGTAAAAAACCGGAAAATTAATATTGGACAAACCGTGTAACGGAATGACTCGAAGTAAAAAGGAAAAATGTTAGGGGAGAAGTGATTAGTAGGGCTATTACATCATATCATGGTTCCGAAGCAAGAAAAGTGCGTTCATATGGAAACCGGCGAACTTACGCAAAATACGTCAAAAATTAATAACTCAAAAACCGTACACCGGAACAGGGGTAGGGAAAAAGGAAAAATGGTCAGTTCAAAAGGAGGAACAGGGCTATAAGGTTGGATTTGGACTTCGGTGAATGTAGGATGAATTCACCTGGCAGGTCCTCAAAAGCAAGGAATGAAGGAAAACTGCAAGAGAACAGCCCCAAGGGTGGGTGGAACATAAACAGGTGGGTGGGAAGGGACCCCATTAGGGTAAAAGCAAGTCATGGCAGAGAGACATGAGCAGATTAAGGCATATGCAGAAGGGTATGCAATGTAGACGCGCAGGGATGCGTCCCCACACTTAAAACCTTAATGGATAGGGTTAACCGAACAACAGGGACCTAGGACCACGCCATAGACCATCCACTAACTTCCCCGCACTTAAAACATGAACGTCACGGAGAAACCAAAGTTGGAGGGATAGAAAAACTTGGCCCATGTTGTCAAGAAGCAAGGTTGAGTGTCGATGGCACATCCGGTGTCGTTGTCGGCTGCTGAAGGTACCAAGGCATCTTCTCGGCACACGTCCGTTATGGCAGGGACCACGCGGCAGCACCCAGGGAGGTAGCTAATGGAAGGAATCACAATAAATTCGTTGTCGATGATGAGGGATATTGCACTCAACTCACAGTCACTCATATGGAATGAAAGAACAGTCACTCGCCCCATGACTAATATCACTCGAGGAAGAATGATGGAAACCCATATCTCGTACCCGGTTTAGGAATCAACAGGGGAATGGTGCAGAGGGAGTATGCCAGGGTGCACAGTTGATGGTGCATTAGTGCATCCGACCCGTCTGGCATAAGTACAAGGAGGAAGGCAAGGGAGCCTTACAGTGCAGTGTACAGAACAGGGTAACGTGTCCTGTGTTGACGGCAAAGACCCATCCCGTGGGTGCATAGGGAAACGGGAACATACCTGACTCCAAGTGTCGTAACGTCCCTCAATCTCACCTCTCGGTAATTGATTGAAGAAACTCCAGTCACACTCATCCCACCCTCTGTCTCACGCTCTGTTGATAAATACAGAAGGGCAGCCTTTTCCTGAAATCCATTGATGTAATCCTCACGGTCACTTGTGCAAAGGTTGTATGCCTTGTGCGCATTTGATGGTGCAACGGTGCATCCCTCCCTGTGGCGGCATTGTTGAGATATCGAGCTCCACTCGTGATACGCCAGGGTGACTGTTGTGTATTTATGTCACCGACTTGTCAGTTGCAGACGCGGTTGGTACACCGCCCATGAATAATAGCTACATGACAGCTATCCTTATCTACTCTAGTTCGTGGCTCAGTTCGTATACCACCTTAGTTAGTTGAGTTTGGTTTGAGACCCATATATAGAGTTCTTCTATTTCTTTGTATGAGAGTTCTTTTTGGCTTACACAACTAAGAAGAGGAAAACTGTTTTCAGCCTCCATCTCTGTGTGTATTCCCCCATTGTGCAAGTAAGAAAGCTACAAGTGAGACTCCTTCCTTCTTTCCCATAATCTTGACATGGTATCAGAGCCTTGTTCGTGGTAAGGAGCTCAAGAAAGCAAGCCAAGCTCGCGGTGTTCTGGTAAGAGGAGCAGTGTTGCTCTCATTTTCTGTTTTGGGAGCAGATCTCTGCAGGTAGCACAGCCGGAAAGAGCAGGAGTGCATTGTCTCAGGTTGAGACGCCCTTCGCGGTGAAGCAAGAGAGCAGTATATGCTGCGGGACATGGCTTTAGCCCTTGGCGACCTTGTTTTTTTGATTTGAGGCCATTTCGGGGCCTGTTTTGGAGGCGGAAGTTTTTTGCACGCACTCAGGAAAAGGCCCTGTTTTATGCTGTGCAGAGACATTGGGAGTTACAGAATCATCATTGGTTTCTGTTTATGCAAAATCGTCACTAGGAAGTGACTGTGTGGTCAAATACCACAATCGCCAGTTTTGCAGATTTTCCCTTGTGAGGGTGAAGCTATGTTTTTTGCAGTGACAGAAGTTTTTGCAGTGTTCTGTAATGGCGTCTGATTCTCTTTCACAGATTGTCACTGAAAAGCTTGACAAGAACAACTTCCAAGCATGGAAGTTTAGAATGACGAATTTCCTTATGGGAAAAGGATATTGGGAATTTGTTGCGGGAAATGAAGAACCAGTTCTTCCTGATGTTTCCAATCAACAGCAAATGCAGGCATTCAAAGCATGGCATGAGAGAGCTAGGAAAGTTATGTACTGGCTATCTATCAGTATTTCAGACTCTATGATTGTGCATATTCAGGATGCAAGTGCGCCAAAGGAGGCATGGGATACTTTGTCAAAAATGTATAGCACAAATACACAAGCCAGGAAAATGCAGCTCGAGCAAGAGTTGCACAATGTGCAAAGAGAAAACATGAGCATCAATGACTACCACATGAAGGTGAAGAAGATTACAGATGCACTTGCTTCCATTGGGTCGCCAGTGGAAGATGATGATTTAGTTTCTGTGACCTTGAATGGTCTAGGAAAGGATTATGCACAGTTCCGAACATCCATTTCCGTCCGTGAAAGATTTCCTGATTTTGAGGAGTTGATTGCTCTTCTAATTTCTGAGGAGCAGAGAAATGGTGGTGCATCTTCTTCAGGAGGAACTTCAAAAGAAGCTGTCTTCTACTCAAATGCTGGAAGAGGTAGAGGCAGAGGTAGAGGAGGCCGATTTGGAGGCCGTGGTAGAAATCAAAATATGCAGCAAACTCAAGAAAACCAGTCCCATGGAGGAGGACGTGGTAACTCTAGAGGCAGGGGGAGCCAAAGAGGTCGTGGTGGATGGCAAAGAGGCTAAAATGCAAACAGTAATGTTAAATGCTACTACTGTGGTAAAATGGGTCATATGGCTAAAGACTGCTATAAAAAGCAGAATGACATCATGAATGAAAACTGCAACAAGGGAATTATGCATCTTCTAGTAGACAGGGTGATGACAGAAATGAGCATTTATTTATGGTGCAGCACATGAACAATTCTGTGATAAGTGTAGAAGAAAGCAATGATGTATGGTATGTTGACTCAGGTGCATCAAACCACATGACAGGTCATGCAGAATGGATGGAGGATGCAAGGAAAATGGAAAAACCAGGATTTGTGGAGACTGGTGATGATACTGCACATCCTATTGTGCAGATTGGAAAAATTCCTTTGTCTATGCAGGATGGGAAAAAGAAATACCTGTCCGATGTATTTCATGTCCCCAATATCACTAAGAATCTGGTTTCTGTTGGTCAAATGGTTGAGCAGGGCTTGCATGCAGGTCACTCTTATGTGGATGGTGAATCCAGTGGCTCAGAACAGAGCATTGATGATGAGTTGGGTATTCCTTCTATTGTTACACCTGGAGTAAGGAAGACTAGGGATGTTTTGAGAGCACCTGGGAGTGAACCTATTTTCCGCAGGTCTACGAGAGCTAGGTATCCTGTGGATAGGCTGAAATATGATGGATTTACAGCCATTCACTATGCATATATGGTCAAAGTGATACAGGAACCAGAACCCACTTCTTTTGAGCAAGCCATGGGAGAAAGCCATGGATGAAGAAATGGATGCCTTGGAAGCAAATGCTACATGGGAATTGGTACCTTTGCCTAAAGGTAAAAATGCAATTGGCTGTAAGTGGGTTTATAAGGTGAAGCACAATGCAGATGGTTCTGTGAACAGATACAAGGCAAGATTAGTAGTCAAGGGGTATGCACAAACATATGGCATTGACTATGAAGAAACATTCAGTGCGGTTGCAAGGATGGCAACCGTAAGAGCAGTCATTGCTATGGCTGCATCAAAGGGATGGTCTTTACATCAGATGGATGTAAAGAATGCTTTCTTGCATGGTGATTTGCAAGAAGAGGTCTATATGGAGCAGCCACTAGGTTATGTGCATGCTGTTTATCCTGAGTTTGTTTGCAGGTTGAAGAAAGCCTTGTATGGCTTGAAGCAAACACCTAGAGCATGGTCTGACAAGATAGGATAGTATCTTGTCACTATTGGCTTTCAGATTTCCAAGGCAGATTTCTCACTTTATGTGAGAAAAACAGAGAAAGGTATTATGCTACTTGTCATTTATGTTGATGATTTGATTATGACAGGTGACAGTGATGAAGATATCCTTCATGTGAAAATGCTATTGAAGCAGAAGTTTGAGATGAAGGATTTGGGAGAGCTGCGTTATTTCTTGGGCATTGAGGTGATTAGATCACCAAGTGGGATACAGCTCTTGCAGAGGCAGTATGGATTGGACATGCTGTCCAAATATGGGATGACAGGCTGTAAGCCTATTTCAGTTCCTTTGGAGCACAATGTGAAGCTGAGCACAGATGCAGGTGAGCTTCTAGAAGACCCTATTATATACAGACGCATAGTAGGAAGTTTGATTTATATGACTATTATCAGGCCAGATTTGAGCTATGCTGTTGGATTGGTAAGTCAGTTTATGCAGGCTCCAAGGAAACCACATTTGGATGCGGCTAGACGCATACTCAGGTATGTGAAGTCCACATTGCAGTATGGACTATTTTATGAGACTGGGGTTCAGATATAGTTGCATGGATACACTAATGCTGATTGGGTTGGTAGTATTTCTGATAGACGATCTACCAGTGGATATGTGTTTTCTTTTGGGAGTGCTGCAGTCACTTGGAGCAGCAAGAAACAGCCTACAGTTGCCTTGTCGAGCACAGAGGCTGAGTACAGGGGTGCAGCAATGGCTACATGTGAGGTAGCTTGGTTGCATAAGCTACTTTATGATATGCATCAGTCTACAGATGGGCCAGTTGTCATTTATTGTGACAACATGAGTAGTATACACTTGGCAAATAACCCAGTCTATCATGCTAGAACAAAGCACATTGAGGTGCATTATCACTATGTGCGAGAGAGGGTTTTACTAGGTCTTATTGATCTAGTTTATGTCAGCACAGAGGATCAGGTAGCTGACATATTCACAAAGGCATTGGGTGCAGAGAAGCTGCGCAAGTTCAGAGACCTGCTTGGTGTGCAGGAATTGGGATTGAGCTTGAGGGGGAGTGTTGAGATATCGAGCTCCACTCGTGATACGCCAGGGTGACCGTTGTGTATTTATGTCACCGACTTGTCAGTTGCAGACGTGGTTGGTACACCGCCCATGAATAATAGCTACATGACAGCTATCCTTATCTACTCTAGTTCGTGGCTCAGTTAGTATGCCACCTTAGTTAGTTGAGTTTGGTTTGAGACCCATATATAGGGTTCTTCTATTTCTTTGTATGAGAGTTCTTTTTGGCTTACACAACTAAGAAGAGGAAAACTGTTTTCAGCCTCCATCTCTGTGTGTATTCCCCCATTGTGCAAGCAAGAAAGCTACAAGTGAGAATCCTTCCTTCTCTCCCACAATCTTGACAGGCATACGGTGTGAAAAGGAAGGCCAGGGAGCCTTATGGTGTAGTGCACAGAAACAAATTGTGCTTTGTGCATTGAGAGGCCCATCCAGTGCGTGCAACACTTCATTCTGACTTCTCACCTCTCATTTGATTTGAAGGGAAAAGACTGGTCTCTCGCCCCACCCTCTGTCTCACTCGTTGTTAATAGTTACAGAGGGCAACCCATACTCAGTTCCCCATCCGGTTAGGATGAAAGCTCACGTCACTCAAGGGGTTTGTCGATGAAGATCACGTCATCAGTTGTTGAAGAGGCGTACCCAGGGAGATAGCCATCAAATCGAATGTCGTGTTAGATAGGAAAATGTCTCCTAGAGGACAGGGAGATGCTCTACAGAGAGACCCAGGACACAGCGTACCAAGGGAGGTAGCTTCGGAATTGGATCCTGTAAATTTCAAGTGATGAATCCACTTTCTGGACTGCTAGGTGTTACCACCTTTTCCACAGCCAGATTCTCGCCCAAGGGTGTTTACTACCTTTTCTCGGAATGAGGCCTGCTATGACAGGGAAGTTCTTCCTTTTATCTCATAACAGTTTTGTTTTTTTTTTTTCTTGTTTTCCCCTATTCCCGAGGGTGTTTCCACCTTTTCTCAAAGAATAGGTCGGCATGACAGGGACCTAAGTCCTTTTCTCCCATGACCGATATGTTTTTTTTTCTTTTTTTCTTTTTTCTCTCTTTTTTTTTTCTTCTCTTCGAATTAAACAAGGGAATGGTAGAAAGACCATGTATCAAGACCAACCTCGCCACTGTCGCCGCTGGTGGAAAATAGAGGATAAGAGATCAAGGCTGGAAGGTGGAGTTGAGGGGATAGAGGGTTGCGTCCATCTCATCAGGAGTGACTGAAAAACAGCTATCAGAAGTAGCATCATAAGAAGTAGAGTGCCGCGCCAACAAGAGAAAGGATCAAGTGACCGTAATTGTCAAGATCCCCAAGGAGGGAAGTACTTCTTCAGGCGATATCCATTGATCAGAAAGGGATCATCAGAGGCATCAACGGTCTACACTTGGAAGAGCCATTAGGGTTGACAGCAAGTACCTTATAGGGGCCCATCCACCATTGTTGGAGCTTGCCAGGAAACTTGCCAAATCGTGAATCATAGGCTAGTACCAAATCACCTTCTTTGAACTCCTTGTGCTTGATGAAGCTGTCATAGTAAGCCTTACGTCAAGCTTGCGTGGCTTCCATGCACTGTAGAGCCATCCTACGAATTTCGTCCAAACATTCCAGGTGCAAGAGACGACGTTGCAGTGAATCATCGTCCCCCAAACGCTCTTTGATAGCCACTCTCAAAGAGGGTAATTCCAGTTCAACAGGAAAAACAGCTTCTGTACCATACACCAGCTGGAAGGGTGTCTGTCCTGTTGCGGCTTTATGGGAGGTTCTATACGCCCAGAGGGCCTCTGTAAGTCGATCGTCCCAATCATGACGATGTGCGGCAATTGTTCTTGTCAGAATCGAGTAGAGGATGCGATTGGTGACTTCGACTTGGCCGTTGGCTTTGGGGTAATAAGGAGTGGACTTGCGATGGCGGATCTTATACAACTCTGTCAACTCTTCCATGACTTTGTTAAGGAAATGAGTACCTCTGTCACTTACCAACTCTAGGGGACTGCCAAAACGGGTGATGATATTCTCGTATATGAACAAGGCCACGCTGTTACCATCGTCCCGCTTTAGGGCTTTAGCTTCACACTACTTTGTGACATAATCCGTACATACGAGGATGTATCGGTTCTGTTTCCTTCTCGTGGGAGGATCGATTGGGCCTACGTAGTCGATGCCCCACTTCTCAAACGGCTTTAAGGGAAGGATAGGTTGTAGTGGCATGGAACTTGTCTTTGTGGGTTTCCCCATTCTTTGACAAGCATCACATCTTTTACAGTAATCATAGGCATCCTTGTGGATGGTAGGCCACCAGTAACCTGCTAGCAGAGCCTTCATGGCTGTGGCTTCTCCTGCAAAGTGACCTCCGCATGGCTCTTCATGGCAAGCCTTCAGAACAATCCCAATCTCATCTCCTGCAACACATCTTCGGAGCACTTCATCTTTGCCTTTCTTGTACAGTGCACCGCCTAGCAGGGTGTAGGGGGCTGATTCTAGCATGAGCTTCTTCCTTTCCCGAATAGAAATGCCAGGAGGGTACTGTTGGGTTGCCAGTAGATTGGCAATGTTTGCATACCAGGGAGTTACAGTTTCTACCAAGAATAGGGAAGCATCAGGGAGGTCTGGATCATCCTGCTCCTCGTCTGCAGTTTGTGGGATACGCGACAGATGATCAGCCAGAACATGGGAACGACCAAGCTTAGTAATCACCTCAAAGTCAAACTCCTGGAATAGAAGGAGCCATCTCATCATTCGTCCTTTCACATCTGCTTTGTTCATCAGGAAGGACAGGGCCTCATGATCCACATAAAACTTAAAGTGGGTGGATAGGAGGTAGTGGCGGAACTTTTCCAGTGCAAACACCATTGCCAAGCACTCCAGCTCTGTCACTGTATAGTTCCGTTCCCTATCAGTGACTTTTCGGCTTGCGTAATAGATCGGTTGATCCAGCTTTGAGGAACCCTTCTGGCAGAGAACTGCGCCTAAACCTTCAATAGATGCATCAGTGTGTACATGGAACTCTTGCGTCCAATCAGGAGGTTGCAGAATGGGTGCCTCAATCAGACACTGCTTCAGAGTGTGGAAGGCTTTGTCACATTCTTCCGTCCAAGTAAACTCTGCATCTTTCCTTAGAAGCTTGTGCAAGGAGGTTGCCTTTGTTGCAAAATGAGCTATGAACCTTCTGTAGTAACCCACATGGCCTAGGAATCCCCTCAACTGTTTGAGGTTGGTGGGTGCTGTCAGAGCTGCAATCTTTTCGATCTTTGCAGGGTCTGTTGATATCCCTTGTGCAGAGACAATGTGGCCCAACAGAACTCCAGAAGAGACCCCAAAGATGCATTTGACGGGGTTGAGGGAAATCCCATACTCCCCGAAGCATTGTTCCAGGTGTCCCCAATGTTCACGGATCAAACTATAGACACAGAAGTCATCCAAATATACTTCAATAAAGTCGTGCAAATGATTTTGGAATGCGGCCATCATGACTCGCTGGAAAGTAGCAGGGGCATTGCAGAGTCCAAACGGCATCACTCGGTAAGTGTAGGTCCCCCATTCTGTGGTGAAGGTTGTTTTGGACTGGTCTTCTTCTGCGATTTGGACTTGGTTGTATCCACTGAATCCATCCAAAAGGGAATAAAGCTCATGTCCTGCCATTGTGTCCAACAGTTGGTCTGTGAAAGGGATAGGAAAGTGATCCTTCTTCGTCTTGGAATTCAACTTGCGAAAATCCACACATATTCGCAATTTGCCATTCTTTTTGGGTACAACCACGATGGGTGAGACCCATTCACTATTTGCCACTGGATAGATGAACTCGGCTTCCAGAAGCTTCAACAGCTCTGCTTTCACCAATGTGGAATAATTCGGGTTCATTCGCCTCTGTCGTTGCCGTACTGGCTTGGCATCAGGCTCCAAGTCAATATGATGTTGACATATTGTGGGATCAATCCCCTTTAAATCTTTGTAGGACCATGCAAACACGTCCAAATTTTCTTTGAACAAGTTGTACAAGGTTGACAACTCCTCTTTTGGGAGATTGCTACCCACCTTCAAGTGGCGTTCAATGCCATCTGCATCCACAAAGGTTAACTGCCTTTAACCTTCTACTTCACGAATGAAGGTCCCACGGACTGCTTCTGGATACAGATCCGACTCCTTCAAGGGAGTGGTGTCCTCTTTTGATGTCCCACTAGAACCAACTTCTTCTTTTGGTGGAGACTTAATTTGCTCCTTGAGATGTTGGAATGGGATTAGAGCCGTTTCGGGTTTGGTTTCAAAATTAATTACCTCTTGGCTTGAAGACTCCTCTTCTGAAGATGACACATCCAGGAACGTCACATAACAGGGACCCTCTGATTCCTGTTGGGTTTGTGGGACTGGTGCTTGTCGGCACGGTGCATCATCATCATCTTTCTTTGGCAAAGATGGGTTAGGACGGCATGAGCCACTGCTGAAAGACGGCTTGTTCTTCGTAATCCATTTCTTATAAAGGTTTTGCATATGAGAAGATCCATTTACCAGACCAAATGGTACCATCACCATTCTGTCCCATAGCATGAGCTCATATGCTTCTGATGCTTCTGGAACTTCTTCTCCAAATGTATCCTCTTCGGGTGGAATAGACTCTTCCGTTTCACTTTCATAACCTTCTTCGTCCATATCATATCCATCCTCTTCTGTCTCTGTTTCTGTCTCTGCTTCTGCTTCTGTCTCTGTCTTTGTCTCTGTCTCTGCTTCTGCTTCTGTCTCTGCTTCTGTAGGAGCTCTGTAAGAGAAGAACAGGTTTTTTATTTCATCTTCTGCCTCTGTCTCGGTCTCTGCTATGGCCATGTAACAGGGAGAGCAGTACATTCATGCTTCTATCTCACTGTCAGAAGTGATTTCAGAAGTCATTCCTGGTTCAGGCAGGAAGTATTCACCCATTGATAATGGCTTTGCATCTTTTGGAAGTCGGCTTACAGTATCCACTGTTAAGGAACGTGCCACTGTTTTCTTGGGAAGGATCTATTTGACAACATCTTCGTCTGCTGATGTTCCATCTGTAGCCTCATTAGGGGAGTCAGAAGATAATTCCAAGGAGGTGGATCCATGTCCTTTTTGAGAACCATACAGTTTCAGCACCACTTTGTTGGGTCCTCTACCCAAGGTCAAGGTTCCTTTGAACCAATCCGTCCTTGCTCGGGCTTCAAAAAGCCATGGTCTGCCCAATAACAGAGGATAGGATGTACCATAAGAGTTTGGCTTCACCACCAGATAGGTTAGCCAATAATCTTTTCCAGCCACTGTAGTCTTCACATATGGGAGAATACCCAAAGGCTTGATTCTACTCTGATCCGCCAGTCTGATGAGCCATTGGGTTGGTTGCACACCTTGTAGGCCTAGATCCTTCATTGTCACATCCGTCATAATGTTCACTGATGAACCACCATCAATCAGTGCATTTGCAATGAAGCAGCCTTCTATCCACATGCCAGTCTCTGGAATACCCGGATCTAGGAAGGCATTAGCCACGTCCACTTCTTTGACAGGCTCTGGAGCTTTGTTGGACTTTGTTGCTGTTGAGGGAGCAATCCTTAAGCCACGTCTTCTTGTCATTATACTTTTGAACCTTTTTCGGCAACTGGGAGACAACATCAATAATTGTCGGAATGTAAGGTTTGGTTGAAAGGTATCTAGATCTCTGACCAGATCGTATTCCTTAATAGGATCCACTGGCTTCTCTAACCGATTAGGGAATGGGGCAACACCCATTTTCATTTTCTCTTTTTCTTCCAACACAGGAATTACAGGAACTTCTTCTTTCAGTTGTGGCACTTCCTCCTCTTCTATCCCCTGGACCTCTGGTCCTGTCTCTGTAACTGTCTCTGTAACTGTCTCTGGCACTGTAGGGCTCTGTACGGCACTGTCAAGCTCTGTTCTGTTCTGTTCTTCTGGTGGAAGATTGAACTTCACTGTTCTGGCAGGAGGGTTATTTTTTTTCTAGATAGGTGGTTCCTTCTGCTTTGCATGAGTGATGGCAGCAACTTCCAATTCCACTAAATTGGAGGTAGGCTCTTGGGCCTTGGCTGGACTATCAGTAGCAGTGTTTTTCACTGGGGCTGGGCTTGGACAGTCTTTTGCAGTGTGGCCTTCTCCTTTGCATCGACTGCATAAGGGCTTGTAATCCGCTGACCTTCTAGGATTTGGACAATTTGGTGAGATGTGTCCCTTTTCTCCGCATCTATAACACTCCACTTTTGATCTCTGACCACCCCCAGACTGTCTTCCTCTGTAACTTTGAGAGGGAAATCTTCTGGGTCCGAAATTAGGACCAAACTCTCTAGGCTTGGGTCCAATATCCTGTGCTGCCATTTTGATTCCAGCAAGTTGAATCTTGCGTCTTCTTCCTTCCTTCTCCTATCATGCATCTCATTCAGAGAGCAAATGTCCTCTGTATGGTTCTTCCGCAAATAGTAGGAATAGAAGGCTCCAGGAATGGTTGTTTTTCGTGTACATTCAGTGGCTAAATGGCCTGCTTGATGACACTTACCACACCAAGTATTTGACCGCATCACATCTCTTCCTGCTCCTGCAACGTTGGATATGCTAGCGGTATTCACTTTCAACATCTGTAGCTGCTCTGTAATCACATCCATCAACTTCTTTTTAATGTTTGCAATTGAGTTGGATAAGTAATCCTTCAAGCTTTGTCCTCCTGAGGCACTGGCAGGAGGGTTTTGAGGAGTCTCTGTAATCACTGCATAAACAGGTTGGGCTGGTGCAGAGGGATCTCTGTTCTGATTCTGATTTAGAGCTCCTGTTTGAACTGTTGGCTGTTGACTCCAGTTGGTAGGATTCCACTGTTGCTGCTGATTTGGCATTGAGGAAATTGGTTGGGACCATTGTTGTTGTGGTTGAACCATCATTTGAGGCATGGATTGTGGCCATTGTGGATTTGGTGCACTATACTGTGATACTGGGGGCATCTGTTGGTAGGGGTAGGGAACAGTCCCTGGGACTGCATTTGGTGGATACATCATTCCTGGCATCAGAGGAGGTAGGACTCCTCTTCCTGTATTCATCGCCAATCTAGCTTCCACTTCATCGTACAGTCTTGCACCTTCTGTTGCAGCTTGCAGTGTGGCTGGTCTTTGCAGCTCCACAAACTTACGGACTTCTGGTTGTAATCCTCTGAGAAAAACTCCCTTCTGAATGCCATAATCTAGATTATGGTTAGTCCATCTCTTCAGGATGGATTCCATTCGTGAGACATAAGCTTCTACTCTTTCTCCAGAGGACTGACTTAGGTTCATAAATTCCTCTCGCATCCGCTCTTCAAAACCTTCACGCCTGAATTTAGTGAGGAAGGCCAACTTTAGGTCGTCCCATGTGCCAAAAGTTCCTACTGCTTGTCTCTCATACCACTGGAACGCCGCGCCCTTGAAAGTGGCGGGGAATATTGCCAACTAATGCTCAGGGGTTTTGGCATTGTTAGCCACACACGCTACCATAAACTCTACTACATGAAGATCGGGGTCTTCATTGTACTCTCCCTTAAAAACTGGCAATGGGACTACATTCGTTGGCCTATCATCAATATTTCCAGGACGGATCTGGCTTGGAAGTGGACCTCTAGCAGGAGGAGGAAGGACCGGATGTGTCATTGGGGCTTCTGTAAAGAGTTCTGCAAGGGCGTCAAAGGCAGCTTCTGCTGCGAGCTCGTTCTCAGCCTTGATTTTTGCTTTTTCTCTTCTCACATACCTCTGGACTCGTTCTAACGCTTGCCTCTTTATTGCGTCATTCATCAGGGGGTTGGCTCCACTATGTTGTTAGTGCTCCACAGAGGGTTAACAGAAGGCTTCAATCTCTGGAGGACTCTCTTGCCAACATTTCTTCTACTTCTTTCTTTTCAACGTCCCTGAATTCTGCTTTCATTCCACTACACAGAGGAAGGTATTCGGTTCTGAAGGTGTCAAAATGCATACGTCTGAGCATTGTGGTGGTGCCATTATCATAGTAATGCCAGCTTCTGATAGTTTCAACAGTGTATGTTGTGAAAAACACTCTGTCTACCAACTTCCAGTGGGTTGCTTATTGAACAAACAGAAGATTATCAGTACACCAAGCATCCCATGTATCTTGCTGTTGAGCATCCATGAACAAATTCCAACTCTTTTCCTTCTTGTCTTTGTGAACCTCTACAAACCAAGACTCTTGAAGCTTCTTCACAATCTCCCACTTGATGTTGTCTGGAAACTTCTCAATGAATGCCAAATCTTCCATGGCTGGTCATTCTCTCTGTTTCTACTCTTCAGTTTATTCCCAAACAGTTTGCCACCAAGATGCAAGTTTCTGCTGCTTCAACAGGAAGAGGAAACTGTCCACCACATAGAGCATGCATCATGATGGTGATGTGTTTCCGCCATTGTGGGATGAACTTCTTGTGGAAAGTGGCTTTGATTATGAGGAATTCCAACTATTCAGTGGAAGAAGGAACTTTACAAACATCCATTGAATTCTTCTCTTCTTGGCAATGCCATTTCCTTCATTTTCAGCCTCTTCTGGTGCTTGTTGATGGCAAGTTTCCCCGCCTGCACACCAAAAACATGGAGCCCCAAGAGGAACACCAAGGAAAAGGGAATTCTCTTGTAAGAAAATCTATCTTGTAACATCAACAAGCTTGTTTATTATGTTTCATATGATCACAATGAAGAAAAGAACACCAGGCACAACAAATCTTCATACAACATCATGTAGATCTCCCACGGATTTGATAGAATCAACCATATTCTTCAATATCTTCACAAAATCCATCAATAGAACCAAGAAAGCAAAGTAATACACAATCTTTGAATGGAAATACATCACATAGTATTCATCTTCAATATCTTCATAGTCTTCTCTCTCAATCTCTCATATACAATCACTCTGTTTGAGTAAAATTGGCTATCTCTGACTCTCTCTCTCTCTCTTTATCAATAATACATCATATCCTTACTACAATCTCTCAAACTCACTCTCAATAATACTTCTTAGGTCGTGGATACCCCTCCCAAGAGGTATGTCTGATATGAAGAGTCACCAGAGCCACTATAGTGTCTTTTCATAGCTCACTACTGTCACTTCACTCTAGTCTTCACTTGAGTCTTCAGCAGCTACTTCTTTCACTTCTTTCAGCTCTTTTGCACTTGTATTCACATCTTTCCAAGGCTATAAAACTTTCCCAAGCTACACTCTCATCCATTAGAACACATACAAAAGCATACAGAACAGTAACAGAACGGCTACAGTACAGAACAGAAGCTCTACAGAAGACCTACAGAAGGTTACAGAAGGACATCAAAACCACATAACTCATACTAAAACCATTCCAAACTCTCATAAACCATTCAATAAGCTTTCTCAAGATCTCAATATTCATCAATCAATACTCCATCCCTCCTTACAGAAGACAATCAGAACAAAACAGACCAAAACAGAACAAAACAGAAGGTATACAGAACCAATCAGAACCTATCAGAACATCACAGAACCACATATCTCCACTGATAAACATCATGAACTTCCAAAACACAATCAATATCATCCAAAACACTCTCAAATCACTTCCAAATCAATCAATCATCTCATAAAATCAACCATTTAGCTCTCAAAAACAACAAAAATTAGCCAAAAAACAAGTCATTTCAACACTCAACAACGTCCAACTCTACTTCCCTTTGCAACCAACCTGCACTCGTCATTGAAGTCTTCTACAAAGCAGCCCTTTGCATTAAATACTTGCAGCCCTTGCTCTACCATCTGACCGCGACTGACACTAAGTTCTTTGTAATAGATGGCACATGTAATACATCTGAAAGACTATTTGTCTTACCATCATGTAAGGACAAGGGAACTTTTCCAATGTGTGAGATTGGGTGGCATGAATCATCACCCGTCTGCACATAACCTGTATTTTGCAAATCTTGCATCTCTCCAAATCATTTTGCATGGCTGGTCATATGATTGGATGCACCTGAATCAACATACCAAACATCATCATGTGTTCCCTTTCCTGTAATAGCATTCAGCATATGCTGCATAACAAATAGACGTTCATTTTTGTCTTCATTCTGTTGTGAAGACGATGCATAGTTTCCTTGCTGCAACTTACCATTGCGAATATCATCTTTTTTAGCATAACATTGGGCTGCAATATGACCTGTTTTGCCACAGTAGGGACACACAATACCAGAGTTGTTAGAACCTCTGTTCTGCCATTCACCTCTTCCTCTAAAGCTCCCCCTGCCTCTAAAGTTACCACGACCTCCTAAAACCTGCATATTGCCAAATTGCTGATTCAATTTGTTTTGCTGGTTGTCACTACCATGTCCTGTACCACGGCCTCTTGAAGAGGACCTGCCACGTCCCCTTCCTGAACTGGAGTAGAAAGCTTGGACCTGTTCACCACTTTTTTCAGATGTCTCACTTTGCATGTTGATCTCTTCAGTGATCATAAGGGAGACCAACTCATCAAAATCTGGAAATGGCTTATAGACATATACGGAAGTTACAAAAGACTTCCAAGCCATTTCATTGTTAAGTCCACCCAAGGTAGACGACACCAAATCATCATCATCGGGCATTGCATCAATTGCTGCCAAGGCATCTGCAATGCTCCTTACCTTCAGTGCATACTCATTGATAGATATCTTCCCTTTCTTCAATGTATTCAACTCTTGCTTGAGTTGAATCTTTCGTGCCTTTGTATTTACAAAAAACATACTTTCAAGTATGATCCAAGCTGCATATGAATTCTTTGCATTTCTAATATGTCCTAGCATATTATTGTCAATTACTGCAGACAGCCAACACATGACCTTTTTGTCTTTTGCATTCCATTCCTTCCGTGCTTTTGTCTCTTCTGCAGTTGGAGGATCACTCACCTTCGGCTCCTTTTCTTCACCTGAAACAAACTCGTAGAGGCCTTTTCCAATAAGGAAGTTTGTGACACGGAACTTCTATGAAGGGTAGTTGTTCTTGTTGAGCTTCTCAATGATGGGGTTTCCACTGTTCTTTGCCATTATCACAAAACTAATATCAAACAGCAAGCAAATCTTCTGCAACCCTCAACCTATAGTGCACAACAATACACCAGACAACCTTTTTCACTGTCTGCTCAACAATACATGCAATCTGCAACAACCAGTTTGCAGATAAACCTTGTGTTATTCGCTGGTAAACACCTTTGAACTTATAGATCTAAAATCTGTAACCTATGCACCTGTATACGGCAAACACTGCTGAAATTGCAGGGTATCTCGAACTGATGTCTGCAACCTTGCGAGTCTAAAACAGAGCCTGAAATTGACCTCGGATGGCCAAAATAGCAACAGATAAGCCGTAAAAGGGTTTTCTTGCAGAATACACAGCACTTTCACGCACACCAAATCTCACTGCAATCTGAGATTTTTGCTCTGCCCTGCTTCCGGTGCCTCCACAGGCACTGTCCAAGAGAAGAAGTACAGAATGGAAGAGCTTCTTACCCCTTGCTTGCTTGCTTGAATCCTTGGCTCCTCTCCTTTGCTTTAGACTTCAAAACCAGCCTCAATCAGTGGTGCAGCTTTGATACCCTGCACGAATCGCGTGGTGGGGGGACTTGCTCAAGATGTTGCACCGAACACACATAGAATGCACAAGGAGAAGCTCACTCAAGGGACAAGAAGAGAGATGGAGACCAAAAAGTTTTCTTGCTGGTTTTTTTCTTCTTTTTCTACACACTTTACAATGTACACAAAGTATAGATAAGATACAATATAAAGGAAAGTGGCCTACTAAGTCAAACAATGCATAACTGACTACACTAGTCGACCGGTGCTATAACTATGCCAGCTGTAAATAGGTGTAACAACCTGAATATAATAAGTAATAAGTCAGTGGCCATGTGAGAGTCATAATGACTATTGACGTGCTAAGTGTAGATATGTGGACCCATCTAACTAGGCGGTCCATCATTAATGTCCGCATGTGTTGAGCTTGTCATCTCAACAATGGCTACCTCTCACATAGCCGACACGCCATCCATATCTACGGGTGTAGTGAGCTTATCTCCATGCCTATCGAGTTACCTCCTCTCCCGCGCACTCTTGTAACTCCACGATTCAAGTGCAAGCTTCATGCAAGCTCCATCTTCAAGCTCCATGCTCAAGCTCCATCACCACGAGCAAGACAAGAGAAGAGAATAGAAGAGAAGAAGAGAGGAGAAGATGGAGAGCTTCTCCTCCCCGGCCCTCACCCTCACACACTCACTCCCTCTCTCAAGCATAAGCTCAAGCAAGCAAGCAAGAAGAAGAAGAAGAAGAAGAAGAAGAGAGCCACTTTTGGCCACACACAAGAATGAGCTTCTCATTCACTTTTCAACTTTATATACAAAACCCTAAATCCCTTTTGGGCGGTCATCCCCTGATCTCCTTTTTTACATGGTCGGCCGTGGCCTAGGCCCTTTTCCCCATTGTCCTTCTATCTTCCTAGCTTCCTTTCCACCGCCCGTCTACATTTACAAATTGCATGGGTGAGAGACCAGTGCTCCTTAAATTAAATCATGATGCGCATGCACTCTTTTACAAAAGTATTGACTTGCGCTTTTCCTTGTGCGCCTTTTTCCCTTATTTAGGACTTTCATGCTTCTTGTGTCTCTAGATTTTTCTTGGCGTGCCTTCGTCTTCCGTTTCACTTTTGCCTTGGCCTTGTCTTTTGCTTCAGCTTTTCTAGATTTTCCACCTTTGTTCGTTTGAGGGTTAATATTACCCCCCTCCTAGAGGAGTGCTAGTCCCATGGCACTTACCGTCGTAGGTAGCAAGCTTTAGCATGCACCAAAGACGTGGGTGGCAAGGACGCCTGTGGTTGATGTGGAGGAGTGTTGGTGGTGGTATGGAGGAAGGTCCTTGGGAGCACGTTGGTGGCCTAGGTGGCTGGTGGAAGGGTTGTTGGAGTGGGTGGTAGGGCTGTTCTTTGTGGGGGATTGCACTGATGGCCAGCACAAGTGTTGGTTTGTTGGGGATTTTGCACATGACGATTGTTTGCGGGCTTGCAGGATGATAAAGGATAAGAATTCAGAGTTGGGTGTTGATAAATAACAAACGACACTTTTGTTGGAGTCTTCAATACCTACAATTTGAAAACTTCTCGTAAGTAGTCTCTCCCTAGGGGTAGTGCTAATCTTCTCTATCATACTCAAGACATAGTTCAATTAGTTTGGGAGACAGGTCGAACTCTAAGCAAGCTGAGAGTATTGTCCTGCACTTGAGAACCCAGACTATGTATATATTTCAGTGCAGATATTACGTGAGTGCTCATGCATACTTCGATATTACGTAGTTAGAAGCTCGCAGGTTGGTTTCTTGTAACAATGTGTGGATGAAGCAAAGTTGTCCATGTTGAGAAGAAGTACACGTGAAGGTGTATGAGACATCCTTTGAGTTGTGATTGCATGACGTAGCATAATTGAACACAAGGACACCGCTCTTGCGGTAGCTGGGAGCTAGTGAACTTGCTTGATGATGATGATGTACTTTTCATTACCATTCGTGCAGTGCTTACCACAATTAATTGCAATGGTATTAAGGCAGAGTGCAAGAGGGAATCGTGCGAATGGGTTAGGGTGATAGGTGTAACCATAGGCGAGACAAGCTCCCTAGGTATGTCCTGCCCTTGATGTGCTATCAACGATTGTGGGTGATGCTAAAGGGCTAGGGGACTAGGGATGGAGCCAGCCGACCAAGGTCATTGGACGTACCTAATTTGAGGACCCCAAGGTGTTGTGCTGTGATCATGGGTGCTTCTTATTTTTCATTCCTCCTGCCCTTGATGTGCCCTCAACAATTATGGGTGATGCTAAAGGGCTAGGGGACTAGGGACGGAGCCAGCCGACCAAGGTCACTAGGGACGTATCTAATTTTAGGACCCCTAGGTGCTGTGCTGTGATCGTGGGTGCTTCTTATTTTTCATTCATTTCTTTTCTTTTTTCTCTTTTTTTTTTCTTTTTCTTTTCTTTTTCTTGTTCTTTTTTCTTTCTTTCTTTCTTTCTTTATTCTCTTTCTCTTTTTTTTCTTTTTTTTCTTTTTTTCTTTTTTTTTCTTTTTTTTCTTTTTTTTTTGGACTTGCCTGAGTACAACCACCATTGCAATATATTGAGGCTATCACCCTTTCCATGGGTTGGGAAATGCCAAGCTTCGAAGGCTCAAGAAATGGATATTACAGTGATGATTGTGCCCTAGCCTTGTTGTTAGAGAAGCAGTCGTTGAGATAGGGAGATACACTTGAGATATTGCAACCCTCTTTGGAACGTGCGATGTTGGTACAATTGTGGTATCAGCTGCCGTGAGTGACCGACGCAGAGTGTAACCCAGAAAGAGGAAGTGGTTAAGATCATGCTTTGTGCCATGTGATGTGGGCACTCGCATGGGTGATCTTTGCTTTCGGTAGCGTGGTTTTGTTGCAGCTCTTTGTGGGGTCGGTGGACTTACGGCGGTGACTTGGGCATTGAACACTTTCGCACAAAGACCTGCATCATCCTGCATCCACTTGTCACTTCATGAGAGTAAATGTACGACATATGCCGCAACTAGAATAAACTAGTGCAACGCAAGGAGGCATCACTTATCTGAATTCCATGGTGTTGGCTTAGATACTTATCACGTGCGCTTGATTAGCTTTTTCTTTTGCTAAAGACGTGAAGTATATTAAACACAAATATGAAAAGTTTGTACAATTGGGGAACATGTCAGCACTTAACCATTTAAAGACAAAAAGTCATGGCCAGGTAGCATTTGATAAGCCTTTTATACAACATGGGGCTACTCTATTTGTACGAGGCGGGGCGAGTCTGGGTGGTCGGGTGACTGAGGCTGTGCTGGTGAGGGGCTCCTATGAGGCTGGGTGGGGAAAATGTCGACTGGGACCCGAAAGGTATAGTCCCTGGCCGCAACTGTTTCCAAGATGCTTTTAAACAATGCGTCAAATTTCTGCTTGTCCTGAGCTGCCCTCTCCTCTTTTGAGCACCTGGTGCCTGAGCGTTTGGTGGGAGCCTGAACTGCTGGTGTTGCCACACCCCGTGTGCTCCCTTAAGCCCTCGTCCTCTTGGCTTGGGGGGTTTTTGCTTTGCGTCCTGGGCGATGTCGTTTAGGGCCTATTTTCGGCACGTACCTCTTTAGAGTAGGCACGTAGGGTTTTGGTGGGGGTGCTTGTGCTGCATGCTCCCTTCGACGGTGAATAGCATCCTTGCAAGCCAACTGCATTGGGTGCTCCATGTTGGCTACCATAGGGGGACCTGCAATATGCGAACCGTGGATTAGGCCTTGAGGCAGGATAAAATTGTTTGCATGGAAGGGATTATATAGTGGGTCATCAAGTGCACATGACAAGAAGGGGAGAGGTGAGGTATGCAGTGTTTGTTGTAGAGGGATGGCCCCCATGATGATGTTCATTTGGCCTCTAGCCATTAGCAGATCTTGGCTCATGCTAAGTTGCGTGGAGTAGTTGTCATGGACTGGGGCAGGGCTCATCCTCGGAAGGATAGACCGGAAAGGGGAAAAGGTGTATAAAAAGGGACGGTACCCTGTCTACACCATAAGAGATGTTGGTCAAGGCTTCCTATGTCGGTAATGAGGGTTGCATGCCCTCCCCTTGGAGGCGAGAATGGTCACAAAACACTAAATGTGTGGTGAGAGGAGGACCTGAGGAGCTTAGCCTGTCAAACCCAACTCTTCTCCCTGCACTTGACTATCGTTGCTTGTGTGTATTGATATTGTCTATACAGGGTCACAAAATTCATTGTTTATTTATGTACATATTTACAAATCCATGTCACTTCACAAGGATAAAAGCAATTGTAGAACTCCGGATTGTACTGGAGTGTGGCACACACATCCAGTACTCGTGGCAGCTTACTCAATACCGATAGATATTTTGCAACTCCGAGTAGCATGAAACCTTGTCCGAGTCTACTAGCGACATGTAACTCCCCCTCAGTGAGAACCTTATCAGAGAGAGAGTTCTCTTGGCTAGTTTTAGCTAAGTTTGTACCTCGAATGGCAGTCAGCACTCAAAAGGAAGTTGGTGCCACATAGGTTGGGTCTCTTTGAGACCGCCATTTGGCCAATCACTCCTCTGAGACTGTCATGATCTGGGCCCCTAGTTCGGCCATTGCAACGCGGTCTTCACACCAACGTTGTTCAAATTGACTTCGACCCTCTGATTGTCGCTTTAGTTACTCTATCTCTAAGAGATTTGGTTGGCAGAGCACATCATTAAATGTTACAGTTAAGCGTAGTTCGTCGACTTCCTCGTCAGAGATGAGTCGCATGTGTTCATGCAGGAGCCTGTTATAGTGCTCGTCAAGATGTTCTTGCTCTTCCTAGGATAAGGGAAATGGCAAGTATTCTTCATGCTAATCTTTAGGGAATGCACCCATGTCTGCCAGGACGTAGATACGTGCGAACACTTTGAGCTTAGCATCCAACTCGGTTAAGCATTCTGTGACACTTCTATGTTCAAGGAGGGCTTGCTCGGTTGCTATCTCATGCAAGGTTCTAGGAGTTTGCCTAGGCTTTAGCATAGCTGGGGGCTCAGGCCTAGACGAGCAAGATTGGTCAACGCTAGGATTTCTTATGCTCTTGGGGTTTCCATGTTTCTCTTGAGGCTTCGTTATTGCATCATGGTTCTCCTTGGATGTGACTGATATAAGTTTTTCACCCTGTTGTGATAGCGTTGTATCCACTCTTGATTGGTCAATGCGAGTTTTGTTGTCGGTGGATTGAGTGTTGCAAGCAACCATTGATGGTAACGACTGCTTTGATTTTTTAGAGCACATGGATGTGTCTGAGATTTCACAGCTATTAGGAGAGGCATCAATGGGGTCATTGGTGGATGGACCCGATGCTCTATTTCTCAGCTCTCCAGCGCTCTTGGTGTCAATGTTCTTGGGGTCCACAACCACCTGTAACTATTCTTATTTTCGTTGTTTTCTCCTCTTTTTCTTGGTTAGTGAAGGTGCATCTCTCAATGACTCAGGACCTTGGACTAGGTCAACCGTTGATGTGCTTGGTTGGGCCTCAGCATTCTCTTTCTCTAGTGTGTCCTTATGGGACGTAGCCGTGGCCTGCTGAATAGCCTCGCTAGGTTGTGAGGGTACAACTGCCCCATTTTTGGAGAGTCTAGCTCCTCCCTTCTGTTTAACTCCTCCAGCCTAGACTTTAGGCACTTTGGAAGTGCTGGAGTTGTCAATGAAGTTGTTTGCGATACCTTCTCCATAGGTAAACTACTAAGGACACGTTTCACAAGGGGCATTGTCACGACCAAGGGCTGTGACTGCTGTGATCCCTGATTGGAAGTAGTAGTAGCTAGTTCAGTGGACTTGCTACTATTGGTGGATTGTGGTGTCAAGTCCTTAGGTCGATTGGAAGTGGTCATGTCTTTTGTTGTTCTTAGAGCATTCACTTGCGTAGATCGAGTATCAATTCAGCTAGCCACAGTGGATTGCACAAGCATATCCTTAGGTTGAGAGCTAAGGGTGGTGTCGTGTCCTGCCTCTTGGACATTTAGAAGCTCTGATGTAGGTAGAGATTGGGATTGAGTAGCCGCACTTGACGACTGTTGTGCTTCCTGTGTCTGTATAGGGGAAGAGGGTGTAGGAGACTTGGGACTCCTAAGTGGCTTTGACACTGGTTGGGAGATTTGCTCGTGGTTGTTAGATGATTTTGCTATTTGCTTTGTTGAGCATTTAACCTTGCCATGAGGAATGTTGTGCCTATGATACCTGCTATTCTCTTAGGGAATCAAAGGATTTTTGGGCACTAATGGCTCTTGCATATCCTCAAGGATTACATCTAATATCTGCTTGTCAAACACGCTAGGCTGTGGATCTACCCTTCGATTGGTCCTGTTTGGTTTCTTGATTTCAACCGTGAGGGGCTCAGTCACTCCAATGTTTTTGACTCGAGACTTGGATTTTCGTTTAGATCTCCTCCTACGCTTCTTTGCTCTTGATACGATCTAGCCTTCTATAGACAGAGGAGGTTTAGTAGGGGGTTTTGGCACCCAAATCCATCGGCTACCTTCGTAATACCCTTAAGCACGTAGCAACGCTTTGGATATCTATCATGGTGTTGTGCTGACCCTCCATTGATGCCTTCGTTTATAAGGCTTGGGCTTCTTTTGGGGTCTTCTACGATATCTGTAAGTCCAAAGCCCGTCCTTGGCCTTGTCTCTTGACCTTCTTATTTCAGGCATGGCTTCACTCACTGGTTCTCGTTGTTCGACTTGTGCTTGTATCAACTCTTCCAACAAGTCCTTGCTCTCGTTAGCAGGCTTGACTGTTATGTCAGCACCCTCTTTGCCTTTCCCTCGAGGTTCAATGAGGTCACCCTTACTAAAGGTTGTGACTATCCTCACACCCGGTAGTGTCAGGTGTATCCTCTGTGCTACATAGTCGACCTCACACTTGGTTGCCCTTTTGAAGGGCCTTCCAAGGAGGGTTTCCTTCCTGTAATTAGCACTATTTGGAGGAACATGAAATAGGATAGGCAAGCTTTCAGTTTCAATTGTCGCAAGGATTTTGCACTTCCCTATGTGTGCTTGTGGGTGTCCCTCGTAAGGGCTAAGAGTTGCATTAGTCGGTGTGAGCTCTGGTTGGCCTAGTAGGGTCCATGATTCATAGGTCAAGATATTAAAATCTGCTCCTTCATCAATCAGAGCATCCATAGTATGCTCTCTTTTCGCGGTGAGTTTGACCCTAAGATAAGCAGGTGGTGCTATGTCTTCGTCTTCCGGGTCTTGGCTTGTAAATTTAAGCCTTCTGACAAATGCCCTTGAGTCCCCAACTGCACTAGCCCTCCTTGTAGTTGCAGCTTGATGTTGTTGATTTTTGCTTTGACTAGATGTAGTCCGTATGCAATACATATGTGTTTTTGCAGTGTGGCCTTTTTGCCCTTGTTGGCTAGATTGGCCCATTGATGTTCTAGGGTCTCTGTTTCTCTTTGTTCGGGTAGGGGCTTTTGGTTGCTCTTTTGCAAGTGAGAATCCCTGCTCATGTAGAGCCATTACTACACTAGGGTCCAATTTGCAGGACCTGTCACGATGCGCATTTTCTCTCCAACCTACTTGGGGGAGGTGCGGAGGGGGCAGAGCCCCCTCTGCGGGGGTTTGGGGGGAGCAGTCCCCCCCGGCCCACAGTGCCGTTATGGTAAATGCCATGTGTAATTTGGAGGACCGTTTATATCCAAATTTTGAACTACTTGCTCTAAGTTTCAGCCCAATGATGGATCTGTGGTGTGCTTTTAGCTCTACGTAGCCCTTGGGGTCAATTCGGGGTTTAGATGTGTCAAAATTTGTGTTCTAGATATCTGTCCGATTTGGTCCGATTTTCAGGATTCCGATTATCAGAATCCGACGTCCGATTTTGGGTTGGTCCGATTGGTCCAGTGGTTTGATTTTGGTCACGTCTGATTTCTGGAATCGGATGTCTGATTTTGACAGGCGTTCGATTTTGAGCCGTCCAATTCCTTGTGTCCGATTTCCAGGGTCTGAGTGTTCGATTTTGAAGTCCATTTTCAGTGTGTCCGATTTTCAGGGTCCGAGTGTCCAATTTTGAGACTGGATCCAATTATAACAGTCGGATAGGATGGTCCGATTCTGGGACTCGGACCGGAAAAGTGGTCCGATTTTCAGAGCGGCCCGATTCTGGGACTCGGACTGAAAAAGTGGTCCGATTTTCGGAGTCGGAGTCGGATGGTCCGACTCCAGAAATTGGGTGGTCCTATTCTAGGACTCGGACGGATTGGTCCGATGGCATGGACGACGGCCCGCGTGTTGCGAGCCATGCCTCAAGGTCAACGCCTACTCCACGGAATCGTCCCGGACCTTCCAAATAGGTGCAAAACAATAGAAGGAACTGCCATGCATACCTAGAATCAATGTGGCTCTCTCTCTCTCTCTCTCTCTCACTCACTCCCCACTGCTCTCTCTCTCTCTCTCTCGCTCCCTGGCTCTCAAGCTCACTCTCTTCTCAGAAGGCAGGATGTCAAATGTGGTCTTTCCTAGTTCCCTAGGCCTCTTATTGCCCCATCCCAGCCTGTTGTGATCTCAGAAGTTAGTCCCTCATATTCTTCCAGCCAGAAATCTGAATCTGTCCCTATTTTCCTGTTTCAGCTTGTTATACAACAACAGAAAACCCTACTATTTGCTCCAATGTTTTGCTCCTATCCTTCCTAAATGCAAGGAAAAATTATAAGAAAAATACCTACTCTACTCCATCATCCTTTCCCAAGTCCAAAACAACAAAAATCTACTTGCTAAGGAGATCAAATACCTCTTCAAACTCCCTCGCTTCCTACCTATCTACTACCTCAAGCACCGGTTCAGGGAAAACTCTACTTCAATGCTCGATTCGAAGCGCGCAAGCACTCAAGGCTTGAATCCGTTGGTCCCGACAACGGAATCAAAATGTGTGAGCTTTCACTCAACCGCCAAGACCCATGGATCGCTTATTGTTTCAAGAGTTCCAAGCCGAGCACTAATGGCTACCTCTCACATAGCCAACGCACCATCCATATCTACGGGTGTAGTGAGCTTACCTCCATGCCGATTGAGTTACCTCCTCTCCCGTGCACTCCAGTAGCTCCACGATTCAAGTGCAAGCTTCAAGCAAGCTCCATCCTCAAGCTCCATGCTCCAAGCTCCATCACCGCGAGCAAGAGAAGAGAAGGGAAGAGAAGAGAAGAGAAGAGAAGAAGAGAGGAGAAGATGGAGAGCTTCTCCTCCCCGGTCCCTCACCCTCACACTCACTCCCTCACACTCTCACACTCCCTCTCTCAAGCACAAGCTTAAGCAAGCAAGCAAGAAGAAGAAGAAGAAGAAGAAGAAGAAGAAGAAGAAGAAGAAGAAGAAGAAGAGGAGAGCCGCTTTTGGCCACACATAAGAATGAGATTCTCATTCACTTTTCAACTTTATATACAAAACCCTAAATCCCTTTTGGGCGGTCATCCCCTTATCCCCTTTTTTGCATGGCCGGCCGTGCCCTAGGCCCTTTTCCCCATTGTCCTTCTATCTTCCTAGCTTCCTTTCCACCGCCCATCTACATTTACAAATTGCATGGGTGAGAGCCCGACGCTCCTTAAATTAAATCATGATGCGCTTGCCCTCTTTTACAAAAGTATTGACTTGTGCTTTTCCTTGTGCGCCTTTTTCCCTTATTTAGGAATTTCCTGCGCTTCTTGTGTTTCTAGATTTTTCTTGGCGCGCCTTCGTCTTCCGTTTCACTTTTGCCTTGGCCTTGTCTTCTGCTTTAGCTTTTCTGGATTTTCCACCTTTGTTAGTTTTAGGGTTAACAAAGGCAGTGTATGCACTTCTGTTGCTAATAAAGGATCTTCTAAAAGACCTAAGTCTAATCACTCATAGCTTCTAGCAAGCATGGTAAATGTAGCATCCAAACATCAAATGCAAGTGACCAAGTCATCCCCCATATTTTTAGCTAAGTCTTAGAGGCCAAGGAAAGGATGGATTGCCACTCATAAGAGGGTTTAAGGCCTGTAGGAGGTTGGGGTTTGACTGGACTAGACATCTCAGCAACTAGTGTTTGCAACTTTGGTTGATCATGAGGGTGCGGTTTAGCCTCTTATGTGATAGTCATGGTTTGCGATGCTGATGTTATGCTGTTAGATGCTTGTGATGCCCTTGGTACACTAGCAATGCTAGGTTGAGGCAGTTTGGAAGTAGCACGCTGCAGTTTCTATTGGTAGTCTTGTTGAGTGTCGGGACCTAAAATGGGCCTGACACTGGCTCTCTAGCACTAGCCAAACCTCTAAGACACACAAGACACCCTGCATGGCCTCGCGGCCAGGAGCATCTAAGGCTCACACTACACTAAACTCTAATATCGATTTTGCATTTGTAATAGGACACAGTCCAATGTTTGCCTATAATGTCTTCTTTGCCGCCTAGGTCTCGAGTACGAGTTTCTAGTAGTGTGAGGTCAATTTTCTTATTTTTAGGTGTGGCGGTCTCCTTGGTGCTTATGCACCCATTTGAACTTGGGTTCATTGGCCTTGGTCACACTCTCAGTGGTCTATTGGCATTGAGGCTTGGAGGGTTGTGATGATGAGTCACAACTCCCCTCCTTAGACTTGGCTGTAGGTTTAATTATTAGTGGCTTTGTAGGCTTTGATGGAGTCGCATTGCCCTTGCTGAAAGCTGTCACTATGCGTATGTTGCCGATGGTAAGGTGAATGCGTGACAACTCATAATCAACATTGCAATGTTCTCGCTTCTTAAATGCACATCTTAACAATGATTCCTTACTAGTATCCTTTTTGGCAATATGTAAAAGACCATGGGTGTGCTCTCAAACTCGATAGAGACTACAACTTTACACTTTCCCAAAAGTGCGTATGATTGACCCCAAAATGGGCCGAGTTTAGCATTCATGGGTTGTAGTTGTGGTTGACTAATGAGTCCAATGATCGTGAGTTAAGATATTAAAGTTGGCCCCCTCATCAATCAATGCATCGAAAGTATGCGATTGTGACATGCTTTGTATGGATGGCCGCAAGCTGTGTATCATCGAACAAGTTGATGAGAAACCCCTCTGCAGTTTTTTGTAGGACCTCCATAGCTGCAGTAGTCCACCTTCCTGGCTGGTGGGCCATTCCGCACTTGCACCCAAAATCTTCTCATCCCTTTCGGCTCCAAGTCTTGCATGACTTCCTGAACAAGAAACTAGAATATTATTTAGCCTATGACCGCATTAGTGTTTTTTAAAAAAATGCATACTAAGCCACAAATTTCACCCTCAAACCATCCTTGGAAACCCCTTCATTGGCTCTTTTTATGATGGACCTTGACTGTGTACCGAAGGCTATCCAATTCCCAAAGAGAGATTTGTACTAATAAAAATACTAAGTCATGGAGGCCATGTTTCCATGATTGCCCAAACGAAAATTTGATAATCTTTGAGGAATTACTAACTAGGGGATAAGAAGCTCGTATCCATGTTTGATTCTCCTTATCTCTCAAAGGGCAACAATGCCTGGTTTCCATCTCCTCTTCTTCTGTGGTGGTCATTGTGCTCTATGAGGAGCACCTACTGTTGCACTAGAGGAGGCTCCACCTTGTGCTCTAGGTGGTGGGCCTTGGCGTGAGGTTTTCTCGGGGCCAAAATGGTGACATGCTTGCTTGGTGCGTGCCATGCAAGCTCAACAAGGGCAAGATGTAGAAGAGACAAAGTTTGGGGGTATGAGAACAAGATGTAAAAATGAGAAGAATAATTAAATTTTAACCCATTTAAACCCCAAAATTGGGTTAATATAGCTTCATACGCATTGTCCATCATGCGATCGTAAATCCATAACCTTTATTGGAATGCGACGAAACTTCACATGCGCACTTGCAATAAAGTGGCTCCAGACGCCAACAGACTTCAGACAAGGGTCTACAGGCATTTTTTTTCCAAAAAAAAGGGCTGTTGGCCACCTAACAAGTGCGTGTGTGAAGTTTCTTTGTATTTTGATATAGTTTAGTATTTTAAAAATTATCACACACCAAAATTATGGATGGATTTATAATAGACAAATCAACATCGTGACTACTAGCCCTTAGAAACTTCACACCACATAGACTATATAGAGGCATCGGAAGTAAAGTCTGCAACAAGAAATGGAAAATTTTTGCATGTTTTTTCTATTAAAATTGATAGTGCTAGCAAATACTGTAAGTAAGAATTGAAAATACAGCAAAGATGCACAGTCAAAGTTGAGAGTGAAGGACAAGAGTAAATATTTAATTCGTATTTTAAGGACATATACAATAGTTTTGCACTGGGAGACATAGTCATATTTCCAATGCATGAGGATAAGACTATGCCAAAAAAGATAACATTACAAACTGTGTTCATTCCATTGGAACGAATGCATCCTTCACTGCTTGAAGATTTCTTACAAGTTGGAAGTCCTTGGGAGTTATAGTGATGCACTTTGCATGTATTGCACAACGTTGAGCATCAGTCATCAAGTCAACTAAAAAGGCCTCTGTAGCACACTGTAGAACATGAAGACATTCTTTTGTGAAGCTATTAGGTCTATCCTAACATTGTGCCAAAAATCACCTCCTACTTTTTGTGTGGTAGAGGTCTTGCACAATCTCGCGAACAAGTCTCGAGAAGCTCACCTTCGGAATGATGAGATCAAAAGAGCGTTGATACCTCCTTATTTCTCTCAAGGCCACTGTACCTGGCTTCCACTTGTGTTTCTTATGGGGATGCTGAGGAGGACCCTTGTGAGGGCGGCTTGAGGAAGCTGGGCTAGGTTGAGAAGGGGGTACATCTGAGCTAGTAGATGCTCCAAGGGGCTGAACACGATATGGGGCTTTGAGCAGTAGCTTATTTGCAACTATCTTAGACCTAGCTAGCTTTCTTGCACAAGAGATATGAGAACTCAATGAATAAGATAAAAAGTGAAACCCTCTTTTATATAACCCTAAACTGTAAGACTCATTCACATAGATGCACACTCTCTCTTTCTCTCTCAAACTATGCATTGCATTCATATTGAACACACTGTTAATCTTACTATCTTAGCTCTCTTCAAACTTATTTGTTGCCTTGTCAAAGCCTTGTTTCTAGCCACTTGGCATGGTTTTCTTTGGCACTTGAAGCTTCATAATGAACTCTTTTAGTGAAACGATGTGATTCCATCATGTCTACAGCCGATTCATTAGCACTTTCATTTGCTCTCTTTTGTGAGAGTTTAGCTTCATCCGCTACTATAATCCTATACCACCAAGATAGCCACTAGATCATTGGATTGCTACCATTCACCCCTCCACCATGATTGGTTTTTCTTTGGTATGCACTATGCGCTATCCAATGTGAATTTTCCATCCCTTGCGTGGACCAAATTTCGATGCTTCCCTTTTTTGCAAAGTATGGCCCATGTGCCTCAAGGATATGCTACAAAGACACATATCACACATGAGTAAAACTATGCTCAATAGTTTATAGAATTCATACAATTTTAAAATATTAACTTAGTACGCACCATGTAATGAGTGATAGAGATTTTGCCCCACACTTCCACCATGTTTTTCGTAGAAGCTATGCATATCATCGATAAATTCTTGCTTATCTTCATTGTTAAACATCATCTTGCGAAGTAAGGGAGCCAATTTGTTAAGACTTATCTAAACCTTAGCTTTGGCCAACCTTGTTTTTCCTCCATTACTTCGACCAGGAACTGCAAAATGTAACTTTTTCCACCCATCATAGTCCTGCGGCCTATAAACCATGACATTCCCTTCCTCATTGATGAGAGAAACTTCCTAGCATTTGCTCCTGCAAAGCAAGGCTTTTTTGGCAAGTTACCAAATTTTCTTGATCTATTCTCATCTTTTTCATTTGTCACTTGATGCTTGTGTAGCCCAATTTTTGATAGCACTCGCTCCACATTCCTACATGTTGCAATGGCTTCTTTTTTTGGTTGCATCCTATAAGCAAAGAAAATGTATTCATATACAAATTTCTCCATGATTCTGACAAAAGCATGCAATGAACAAATGTGAATACAATCCAATGGAATGTTGAAGATGGGCTTCCAAGTGGGATCTTCTCTATTCAAGCGCGTCGGTGCAACACTTGTCACCCTTTGCTAGTTCTTCTTTCTGTCCTTTCCTTCCACCCTCTCTGTCAAGCAATATAGGCATGGATTCTTTGCATTTGCACCATTGGAGATTCCACACATGAATTTTAAAGTTTTCAAGTCTCCTGCAAGATGCCATTCAACCAAGTATTGACCATACCCTTCAATTGAGAGCATCTCACCATGTTCTTGATGATCAATGATACTTGGAATGCTTGTGTGCATAAAGAACAATTGAAGCACCTCAAATGTTTCCTTAGGAGCTTCGAATGCAGCAAGCCATCACACATGGCACTTGGATTGAACACTAAAGTTCAGTGGGTTGTTCTTGTCGAATTGTAAAGCTCTATTCATTAGAGTTACACTAACTCTTTCAAGCTTTACTCCTTTGACAACCTCACTTTCATATAATTTTATAATAAACTACAATTCACCATTACATTCCTCAACAGACATATTATAGTACATTACTATTTCCGACTGCACATTGTACAAATCTAAAAAGTAATTGTTGAGTTCGGGGAACTTCACCTCATATGCATTTTTGGAACCAACCTTTAGTGTTTCCACACATTGAACATGCATGGGATCTCCTATCAGCTCCAAAACCTTTGTATTAAGTTGCCGTCGGGCCTCTATTAACTTTGAAGGTTGAGGAAGAGGCACAATTCTATTTCTCTTCAGCACATGACTAAACCTAGCCTTCACACCTTTGAATATCTTTGAGTAAGTCATTGTGCTAATACCTACCCTGTCACAAATAGATTGTGCATCCACAGTTGAGAACTCATTTGACACATCTTTTAATGTGCACTCAATCACCTTTTCCTTCACATCCTTAAACTTAGGATCGCTCAAAGCATTTTCCAATGTACTTGCCTTCAACAATCTACTAATACACGTTCAAAACTCACCCTCACCTAGGTTCTCTTTATGAGCTACCTTACAGGCTTTGATATGTCACTTCCACTAGCCGCTATTCACAATTAACTCATTGATTGGCTTCTTCTTTTGTTTGTGCTCCTGTGTTAGCTTGCTATTGATCTTTCTCAAGCCATCTAATTGTGACTTTGCCTCTGCATATGAGATACCAATGTTGTGGATAGTGTCCTGCATTAAAATAATTTGATTGTTTTATTGAATTATAGTGTCATCTAGCTGTACCACTTGTCCTATGAGCTGTTGTATATGAAGTTGTTGTGCAACGATCACATCATGACAAATTTTTATGGTTGCTTGGAAAGTTGTAAATACTTTGAATGCTTGATCATTGAGCTGCCTAGTGTAACCAAGCAACCCATTTTTGCCCTCATACACATACTTCAACAAATTTGTGATTCCTGAGAAAGTTGGAGGTCTATTGTTTAAGGGGTCAATTGGGTAGATTCCCCCATCAACCCATAAGTCCACATGTTTCAATCCCATTTACTTGTAACTTTGCAAAACTTGAGGGTTGACACTAGTATGCTGGGTTTTTTTGAATAATGGGGTGTATTCAATCTCTACCTCAATATGTAGCTCCTTCTTTCCTGTATTCATTTTACTATTAATAGAAACGGGGAGCCTACTTGGTTGTCATAGGATGTAGAGTGGAGATGCACAGAGAGTCACACAAAGGTGCCAAGGAAAAGGAGGGTGTAAGCAATTCACTCTATTAATGAAGGTTGCATAAACACAGAGAAGAGGTCACAATAGAGCCATGAGAGAGTATAGATATGGGGGAAAATAGCTCAGAGGGTAAGGATGTCTAAGACTTTTCGTATTTTAGACATTTCTAGTTTACCTCCAAAAACATTTCCAAAAAACACAACTTTTGACCAGTTGGTTTGTTTTTTGACCAAAAGCTAGAATATAAAAAATCCCCAAAATATCTTAAAAGGAACTTTCAAAATTTCATTTTTCCTTATTCTCGATTAAAAAATCAATTACCTCGTATCTACTAATCATTTTGCATTGAAAACGAAGCAACGCACTCCCGTAACTAACTCCTTTTTCTTTATAGAATTTGGTTGAAAAAGGCTTCTTGAATGAGGAGAGAGAAGGAATCAGAGTATATCTTAACTCTTTCTCTCTCTCTCTCTCTCTGTGTCTCTGTGTCTCTCTCTCTCTGTGTCTCTCACATTGTTGCAAATGAAAATGAGCCTTCACCCCCCTTCACTTGGGTCTTAAACCCCCGATCTAGTGGCCGAGTATTGTCCCATTCATACTCTTGCCTTGTCCATGGATTCCAACCCCTTTTTTCCTTTGTTTTTACCCTATTATGGGCCTGTTTATAATAGTAACCCTAAACTAATTTGCCTTGATTTCTTGGTCCTATCCTACTCTAAATGCAACAAAAATCACAACTCAAGTACTGAAGTGAACTAATCTACTTGCCTACTTAGTAAAAACTCAAAATACTTACTTGCTTCCAAGATTAAACTCCCCAAATCTCCTACCTACATCAAGCACTAGTTTGGGGATGAAACCCTAATTTGAGGCTCGATTTGAAGTGCGCAAGTACTCAAGCTTGATTTCGCTGTCCTGGCAATGGAACCAAAATGTGGGAGCTCACGCTGGACTGCCAAGACCCATGGACCACTTATTGTTTCAAGCGTTTCAAAGCAAGCAACTAATGGCTATCTCTCACCTGGTCATGTGTGTTCTTGATCCTACGAGTGTAGTGAGCTTACCTTGATGCTCGAATGAGTAGCCTTCTCCCTCAAGTACTCTAGTAGCTCCACGATCCAAGATGCGAGCTCAAGCAAGCTCAAGCCTCTACCTTCAATCTCCATCCTCCATAGCCATGCGCATGGGACAAGAGAAGAGAAGAAGAGAGGAGATGATGGAGAGCTTCTCCACCATAGTCCCTCACCCTCACACACTCGCACACTCACTCCCTCACACTCTCACACTTCCTCTCTCAAACACAAGCACAAGAACAAGCAAGGAGAAGAGAAGAAGAGAGCCACTTTAGCCACACCTTTTACATGACCAGCCATTTTAGCCAAGGTCTTCTTTCCTCATGTCTTTTCTCTTTTCATGGTTCTTTTGCCTATTCCCTTCTACGTTTATAATTTGCATAGGAGGGAGCATGGCACTCTTTTACAAAATGATTTACATTGCGCCCATGCACTTTCTTTGCTAGAATATTCAGTGCATCTTGCTAGAATATTCGGTGCACTCATTGTTGTGCACTTCCTACATTTTTTCTGAGCTTCACTTTTCTCACCTAGGGCCATCTTCCATTTCTGACTTGGGCTTCCTTGGTCTTCCTTTTTGGGCTATATGGGCTGTAATAATATTATCAAAGATTCCTAGGATTGATTTATGCAAGAAATGACTATAAAATATTTTCCATGAGATCCTGGAAATTTGAAAGTGCATTGAAAAGGCCAAATGAAGTAACCAAGAAGTGATAGAGATCCCTTTCTATCCATATAACCATATCGTATTTATCACCTTTCTTCATCCTAATTTGATGGTATTTTGACCTCAAGTCTATCTTGGTAAACAATTTTGCATCCTTGAGTTCATCCAATAACTCATCAACATGAGAAATTGGGTACTTGTTCTTTATGGTGCTCTTGGTAAGGACTCTATAATCAATGCACATTCTAAAGGAACCATCTTTCTTTGTAACAACTAATATGGGAGAAGAAAAAGGTGACTAACTAGGTTGAATAAACCCCATTTCTAGCAAGTCCTTAACCTATTTCTCCACTTATTCTCTCTCATACTTTGACAATTTGTAAGGTGGCTTGTTGATAGGTTTAGTGTTAGGTGCCCATTTAATAGGATGTTCCACTTCTTGCTTAGGAGATAATGATGTAGGAGGTTGAATAATGTCCTTAAAATCATCCACATGTTTACATAGACATGGATCTTGCTCCTTGGGTGAAGAAGATTATCGATTTTTATCCATGTTCAAAAGAAGTGTAAAAATGCAAGACATGGCATTGATTTTCTTTTTCATCATCTTCTTTTCAATTATTTCTACTTTTTTTCTCTCTATACCATTGAGTATTACTTGCCGCCCATTCCAAGTAAACTCCATAAACACATGATTGAGATCCAAAGAAAATCTGCCAAGTTGTTTGAGCCAATCACATCCAATAATCATGACATTGGACCCATATCTAGGACAATCAAGTTTGTCATAATGATAAAAGACTGAGATAACTTAATAGGAGTCTATAGATATATCTCCTTGCTCAACCCTTGAGCTCCATTTGCAACTTGTATCTTTAGTGGGTGGAGAGTCCATTTCTAGAGGCAATGACTTTAGCTCATGTAATGATTTGGCATTGACAAAGCTATGGATGTTGCTTGTATGAATGAAAATATGAGTAACATTAGAATTGATAGTGCCTTTGAATCGAAGTGTACCCTACCCTTTGTATCCCTTCCATGCATTTGAGGATATAAAAAATAACATAGGTGAATATGAAATAGTCAAAGAATCATCGATTTCTAATCCATCGAGATTAAATAAACCACTTAGATCAAATGAAAACCTATTAGCTAGCTAAATCCTCCTGAGTGTCATGATCATCATGATCATGTATCTCATCACAAGTAGGAAAAACCTCTATATGTAATAGACTTTCCTTACGTGTCTCATCTTCATCAAAGTCTTTAATGATTACCATGTTAAACTTGGCATTGTTGGCTTTATAGTTGTTTCAAGAGAGTATTTCTCACCTCATTTGAGACATAATCCTTTTAACTTGTCATTCGAAAAAGACTTGCTACTGATATTATTAGAAAATTGTTTATTTTTACCATTTGCTCTCTTGAGATCCCCTTTTGGTTTAGCATCATATCTAAATTGTTTCTTGTTTAGAGATATGTGCTATAGGATAAGTGAAAATATTGTTGAAAGCATTTGGAAACTTGTTCTCTTATCTATAACCCTCTCTTTTTTTATTGAACTGTTGTCCCATTCTCATTGACTCGTTTGAATGGTAAGTCACTCATGTTTTGGGTTGAAAAGAGCTCAAATCTTTTCTATATTGTTAACTATAGTGTTCAACATATTATATGGTTGTATGGATATTTGTAGGCTTTTTTTCCCCAACTTCTATTGAAAGGTTTAGATCAAGACAAAAAAATGCAATTATTCAATTTTTTTGAGCTAGATATATCTCAATGTACATGGAAAGATTTAAGAATTGGTTGGAATAATCTCTAACCGTAGAGCCCTTTTGCTTAAGATCATACAATTTTCTTTCTAGTCTCTCCTTTTCCATTGGGAATACAAATACTTGAGTCATGGCCGATTTAAAATCTTCCCAAGTTTACAAATTTTACCTAATTTTTCTCATACATCTCCATCATGTATATACTCGAGGGAGTTCACCTATAAGAATTTATCTATATAACATGCGTTCAAAGGATATTAGGAAATATCCTTTCTTTACATGATATAAGACCTTAAAATGAACCCTTTTACTTTACTAACCTCATGGATTTTTTTCAAATTGTAATTAAAAATACATTTTGTAAATATAATCCTATAAATTTTACTAAATATAATACCCTTTCTTTTGAACTCATGTGGTATCTTACATGTTCTATAAGGTGGATCCTCCGGGTTATGTACATAACCTTCTAAGCGTAAGGCTACATAACATATGTTTTCTTCATCATTATGTGGTATCTTACATGTTCTATAAGGTGGATCCTCTGGGTTATGTACATAACCTTCTAAGCGTAAGGCTACATAACATATGTTTGCTTCATCATTATGTGGATAGAGAGTAAAATATATTTCCAACTTGTTGATACATTCATCTAGTTTTGTTGGTGAGGAGTTACCTCCTTTGAACCAAGATATATTAATATTTTCATTGTATTCTTTGTCATAATGATAATGCTATCCATTATTGTTGGGGAAGCCAAATGACTATGAGAGTAATTACTAAAATTTTGATGTCCAGATTGTTGTTGAAAGAATGCTATTCATTTTATTTGTTACCAAATGAATGATGAACAAGTAAAATATTTCCATGTGCCTAATGATTTTGGTTGGACTATCCATGTGACATTGTGTAATCAAGGTCTTCATTATGCTGAAATATATCATATATTCACTCCTTGGCTCATCATGAATGCACTGATCTTGATCACTTCTTGCATTAGGCATTTGAGTATATTGGGGATAAAACTATTTGTAAAAAGAATCACATTCATGTATATCATCATGTTTATCAACATGCTGAAAATTCTCTTACTATCCATGATTCTTTGAGAAATTATAATTGGATCATCCTCTATTCCATGAATTTGAAGGTAGTTGAAGTGTTTCTTTGGCTCTTGAAGGACCTTCATGCTCAAAATTTGCAGGCACAAATTTATTAGTTGCTTTAAAATTTGTGCTATCATTTGGAAGTGGCACATCCTTGTAACTAGAAGGTTGATTACTTTGCTATTTTCTACCCAAGTTGTTGAGTAACATAATCATTTGATGAAACTTTGCATCCAACATATGATTGTGTTCTCAAAACTTTTCCAGATGGGTAATCATTTTCTCAAACTTGTCATCTATTGTATGATTTACTTAGATGATATCTTCATTCATGTTGCCAATCTTTTGTGAGAGTTCTTGATACTCATTTGAGTCATGAGATACGTTAGCTTCAACCATAGGTTCCAAAACATGAGGTTTCTTTGCTAATGTGTCTCTTCATTTGTAGTGCTATTTCCCATAACATTTTTCCCTTGATTTTTCACCCCCATGGTTGGATTAACATTTGCACGATAGTCAACCAATTCCTTATTCATTTTCTCAAGCACTTGCTCTTTCCTCTTGTTTCTTGCCATTGAGATAGGTGCAGTGGTAAATGTTTGCATGTTAGTAAATGCTGTATAACTTGAGTTGTACTTCTCCAATCCCTTTGATTTTTGGCTCCAAGTCGTAAAGAAATATATGGTAGATCCAAGTCAAAACAGTAAATTCTATCTTGGTATCCAGAAGCTATCTACCATGACCATTTCTTAGTAAATATACCATAACTTTTGAATCACATGTCCCTTTGCCAAATTTGTTAGCTAGGATCAAAACTAACTTTGTTATCTTTGAATGGATTACAAAAAACCTCTATAAGAATCACTATATCTATTTTTGTAATCAATTCCTTGTGGCTGTCCAAAATGAAATAATAACTTGTCTATGGCCATTAAAGCACTATTTTAGCCTTGTTTTGCTAATTATGACCATAGATCATCATGATACACCTGTGGTCACTAAAATCAACCTATATAACGTACAAGTATAATCAAATCACATATCTATGACCTATAAACCTATAAATCCTTGCAATTATGTATGTTTACTATCTTGTTTTGCTTTGTTTTGGTACCAATGATCATTGAATCTTTTTCACTCTTTCCCAAGTGGCTGTGGTCCATCATTTATGGTGAGGGATGAAACTATTGATAGGAACCTAAATCGACTTTGAAACTCTAGAAGGTATGCATGAAAATTTCCTTTTGGTCTAGGTCATGCACCCCTATGGAGTCCGAAATAGCAAAGGAGGGTCACCTTTGAGATGTAATCCATGTTGGATATGGTTGCCTTAGATCTGCTTGCAAAATGTGGTGCAAAATATGCTAGTTTCTTACCATTCTACATGGAAACAATCTTTCTTAATATGGTGTTTAATCTCTTGCAAATGAAGTGGAGAATCATGCTTAGTAAGTCTCTTGAATAGTAGAAGCCATGGGAGGAAGATATGAGCAAGATTAAGCATGAGTATGGAGGAAAAATTTAGAGAGGAAAAGGGAAAAGCCAGGGTTTTTGGAAAAGTAACCATAGTTCTAGCCTTCTCTAAACTCTTTGAGCACTATTTTGTCCAGTTTGCTCTAGAATTTGGTCTCCAATGGGGTCATGACCTACTAAATTAGCAAGAAGCCCATTATTCTTCTTCATATAGTCTCCAAGAACCTCAAAGATAATCATGAATTACTATAGAGAATCCTCACAAGTTACGGTTTAAAATGAAACAAGTCTTGTGATCAAGATCAAACTCCAGTTACCTTGTAATGGTGCTAGCAACCAAATCAAAGCTTGAAAACCACCTTGCTATTGGATCAAAGCAAAGCTTTGATACCATTGAAATGAATAATTCCTACCTTGAATTAAAACACTCTTCAAAACTAAGAAAATCAAGAAATCATATGTGAGACAACTAGCCATAGCCATGCAAATTTGAACTTTGCATTAAAATATAGTACAAGGTAGCCATATCTACATTGAATCTACAATGCAAATCAAGATGATAGGCTGCTACAAGAAATCCACCTCTTACAATGGTGGGCATTGAGTATCCACCCTCAATGTTAGTGGGGAGGTATGAAACCCTCAAACTCCAAGAATGGAGAAGTTTCAAATGATTATTAAAGATGTGTTACATTGGCACTCTCTTACCTTTTTATACCAAAGCCTAAAATAAGCTAATTAATCAAACTAAAAGGGCATAAAATTTATTACATTAAAAAAGGTATTATAATAAACAACTTTGCAATCGAGGATATTTCTATGAAGAAACATTACAAACAATGTTCATTCCATTGGAATGAATGCATCCTTCAATGCTTGAAGTTTCCATAGAAGTTGAAAATCCTTGGGGGTTACAACAATCCACTTTGCATGTATTGCATAACATTGAGTATCACTTATTAAGTCTACTAAAAGATCCTCAACACCCCTTTCAAAGTGTGAATAAATGCTTTTGTGAAGTGATCAAGCGTCTCCTGAACCTATGGCAAAATCCACCAATTGCTTTTTGTTTGTTAGAGGTCTTGCATAGTGCCATACAAGTCTCAAGAAGGTAGTCTTTGGAATAATGAGATCAAAAGATTGTTGGTACTTCTTGATTTCTCCCAAGGCCATTGTATCTAACCTCCACCTATGTTTCTTGTGGGGATTGGGGAGGACTCCTCTAATGATGGCTTGAGAAATCAGGGTTAGGTCTTGCATAGTCTCGTACACAAGTCTCAAGAAGTAGTCTTTGGAATAATGAGATCAAAAGATTGTTGGTACTTTTTCTTGATTTCTCTCAAGGCCACTATATCTGACCTTCACCTATGTTTCTTGTGGGGACTAAGGAGGACTCCTCTAATGATGGATTGAGAAATTTGTAAAAAATTACACAGTGCGACGAGAAAGAGATAGAGAGTACACAATAGATAAGAGGAGAATTAAAAAAATTCTTTAGCTCCAAACAATTGATACAAATATGGCTTTGTCCACCCGTGTGATTCCACTGTGAAGCTTAGATGGCGATCTAGATAGAAGATAGGTGAAGAGCTTAAGGCTAGCTAGAACAACTCTGACTAGGTGAAAGATAGATAATGGATAATTGTGAAGGGGTTCAACTTTTATAGTCTGCGAAGGCGGTTAGGTCAGCTTCACCGACCTACCATATGAGCCTCCACTAGTTGGACAGGGAATATTCCCTTTATTGTCAGGTTGGGGGGCATTGCCCCTCAGACCCTCACTAGGGGGGCCCTGGCCCCCCCGGGACCCCCCAACTAGGGGCCACTTTTGTGGCCCCTGGACCCCAAAATAGGGGCCCCTGATAACTCCCTTACCCCACAACTTGATGCAATGTGCCTCGAGTTTCTACCAACTTAACTACTCTATCTAATCCAAAGATTAGACCCACAATGGTCACCTTTTTGCCATTCGATCACATAGACCTCATCTGACATACAAGTTAGGACTCAACCAATATTGGAGCTTACATATGGCTTCTCCTCGTAACGGGGGCTTGAGCACCATGGATCATTGGTAGCACCTTATGAGGGTGGGGCATTGAGCATATCTAACACCCCCCCTCAATGTCCACCCATAGGTGAACTATCTCCTCGGTCCAATGTCCACCCCCCCTCAATGTCCACCCGCAGGTGAACTATCTCATTGGCCCAATGCCAAGTCTCTGAAGATGAACTTGAAGTAGATCCTTCATCAGTGCTTTGGTAAGGCAGTCAGGCTGTGTTGTTGATTTTATCGTATGTTTTGAGCGTTAATCCTTGATAGTCCAGTAAATCCTGATGGTTTCCTCTCACCAAGATGCAACTTAGCTCTTGAGAACCTCTCATAGAGCCACAAATCATCGGAAAATTCTACGCTCATTGTGGATGAGTCACACCTGAGCTCAAAATGGATACTTCCTAACATAGGTGCATCACATATATGCGATGAGAATCAGTTATTTTCTACTATGTATATAGAAGAGCAAGGTATATTAACAGTTGGTGATACTCTTGCTGAGGATCAACATGTAAATCTGTTAGCTCTTGTTTTACCAAAAATACAAAAACATTAGCACAAAAAAGACTATCCCTATCTTCACTTGGGGTATATAGCAATAGGTATCATTCCCCTATTTTGTAGAGGTTTAAATGTCTCTTGTATGGCAGCTATATTGGATACTAGACATTTACAACTACATCATATGATTGTTGGAGCTGCTGTCTTCACTTGGGGTATATAGCAATAGATATCATTCCCCTATTTTGTAGAGGTTTAAATGCCTCTTGTATGGCAGCTGTATTGGATACTAGACATTTACAACTACATGATACGATTGTTGGAGCTGTTGTATCTCCACTCTCAAATGGTCCTTTTGAACTACGCCCTAACTATGTCATAGCAATGGATGATCCTTACTTAGCTGAATTACTTATGCTTCATGTTAGAACAATGGGTTTACAAATGAAAACATCATCTGCTCATCTGGCCATACAATATAGAATGGTTTTCATATGTATGTCTTTAGCAATTCCAAGGGTAGTAGAAGGAGTAAATTACTCTAAAGACAAAGGCCAAACAATAATAATGAAATTAAATGAGAGCATACAATACTTTCTTCTTGATTGTGTCAACTGGTCAGAAATAGAGCTTCCTCATGAATGGCAGATGGATATATCTTCTCTAAAGAAGAAATAAATTTAGCTTCCAAATATAATTAAAGTCCAGAATATCAGAGGCAAAACCCTTCTCCTGCCTCAACACCAAGCTTGTGAACCTCTTGTTGCTGATTCTATGGTTCCCCGACCATCTTTACAACCACAGTTAAAGGTTTCTCCTTCTCAGCAAGCTAATGTTCTAAAATTTTGTACCCAACCTTGTTCAGATGATTAGATTGTACATGGTGTATGTCAGCACTGCAAGAAATTAATTGAACAAGCTTCTCCTTCTTCCTCTGTTATCAATGTTGTTCAAGAATTTGAATATGAAAACAACAAATACAAAGCTGCCCCATATTTGAGACCATAGGATGTTGCTTCATGGCCAGCTGAATCATAGGTCGCCAACTGGACACATTTGGCCCTTACAGGCTTAATTGACAAAATGGACACTTTGCAACAACTCTTAGAGAAAATTATTGTGCTATGCCAATAGATGGAAAAATCCTTAAAATCTAGTCCCATTCTTCCTACAACATTGCCAGTAAGCATAGTCTCTTCTTTAGTTCCAGCTACAACTGTTGCTACTGATTAGGCTAGTTTCTCAAACAAAAGACTACAAAAAGGTTGGAGTTCCCATTTTACTTCTCCATCATTAGGGACACTAAATGTACACCAAATTTCCTCTAACAACAAAGGCAAAGAAAAAATGATAATTTCTACAGGTGAAGGAACATCAAGAACAACTACTACTTCCAATTTGGATCTATATTGTTATGAAGACCTAGACACTCCTTCAAATGAATAGGATTTAGAATACATATTAAAGGAAATCCAACATATTTCCTGTCCCGCTCTAGTTGACATCATGGATGACCCCTTACCAAGCAAAATTCTGCAGCCCAAAAATATTGCAGAAAGTATGGTAGAATATCTTGAGTTCATGTTCCTTGATTGGTCTAACAATGACTATCAACTTGCTTTTGACACAATAGATGAATATGATCTTGATTGCATCAAGCGACCAAGAGAGGCAAATAAGGTTTTAGAACAAATGCCTTAATGTATTGATCCTGAGAATGAGCTTCTTGAATTTTTGTGACCTCATGGAGCCATGGATTTCAGGCAAAATTAACGTGGTAGCTCAGGGAGAGTTGATGGTTGTTTAGAAAATTTTCGCCAGAGTTTTTGCTTAGTGATATGGCTGTATGGAAGAAAGGCGTAACAGGGGGTAGAGAAAATGGAAATGAGGTAGAAGAGGGGTATTTTCCTTCTTCAAGGCTCAAGCTAGAATGGAAAAGAGATGTAGAGAAAATTTTCCATCATCAGGAGGTCTTCCTTCTTGCTTTCTTTGTGAAGAAGAGGGGTTATATTTATAGCCATGAGGGGGAAGCATATAGTGTGTGGGAGCTTTCGCTCAACCGCCAAGACCCTCAGACCGCTTACACTTTCAAGCGTTTCAAGCGAGCTCTAATGGCTATCTCTCACCTAGCCGACGTGCCGTCGCTCCTACGAGTGTAGTGAGCTTACCTTGATGCTCGATCGAGTACCCTCCTCTCTCTTGCACTCCGATAGCTCCATGATCCTAGATGCTAGCTCAAGCATCCTCAAGCCTCCTCCATCTCCAAGCTCCATCCTCCATAGCCGCGCACGCAAGAGAAGAGAAGGGGAGAGAAGAGAAGAAGAGGAGAGGAGATGGTGAAGAGCTTCACCCTCTTGATCCCTCACCCTCACACACACTCACTCCCTCACACTCTCACACTCCCTCTCTCAAGAGCACACACAAGAAAGAAGGAGAGAAGAGGAGAGGAAGAAGAAGACTCCTTTTGCCAAACACCAAAGAATGAGCTTCTCATTCGCTTTCCAACTTTATATACAAAACCCTAAATCCCTTTCGGGCGGTCATCCCCTTTTTCCTCTTTTACATGGCCGGCCGTAGCCTAGGCCCTTTTTCCCATTTCCCACCATTCTAATTTATCCTATTCCCACTAATGCATACACTTTGCACAGGAGCGAGCCTAGCACTCTTTTACACAGATTTGGGGGCGCTCCTGCATTTTAATGGTGCGCCTTTTCCTCTTTCATTGCCGTGGCCCAACACCGAAGCCTTTTGAGGGTCGTGTCCGAACATTTGAAATTTTCAGGGATTGGTTGCCAGTCAAGGCGCCTTTTTCTACTTTTGCGCCTATTTTGCTCTTTTTTCTTCTTCCCAGTTTTCGCTCCTTTGTGCTGCGGTAACGTGGTCGCAAACACGGTAACATTACCCCCCTCCTAGCCAAGTGCTAGTCCCATGGCACTGCGGTGGGACAAGGGGGCAAGTTAGGTTGGCTGGTAGGCGGAACAGGTAGGTGGGTGGTTAGGGATGATGACCCGGAGCGAGTCCGTTAAGATCCATGAAGACACTCGGCATCTGTCACACGGTTGTAGCCAGTCGTCTTGTGAGTATGAGAAGCGCTTGAAGCAATGCAATGATGGTATTGGGGGGATTTATTCTAGTAAAACCCCTTGAAATCTGTTTGGCTTGAACCCCGTGGCTTTGATTGAAGATCCGTGCCTTGGATTTGAGGGTCCTCGGGCCGGTGGAATCAATTAGCTATCCGTGGATCTTGAGGCGTAGGGCATGGATCATTGGACGATACAGTTCAAGATCTATGCCAATGGCAGTCTTACCTTGAGCTGGTTCAATCATGGTGGCCATCAGCACTAGGCGGGTGGTTGGAGGCCGGCACGCTTTGGGTCCTTAAAGGGTGCCATGGGTGATGGTCTTCCATGGGTAGCCATCTCTTGAGAGTCAACATAACCTGCAAGAAAAGTTGTGCCCTCCCTAAGGGGTGTGCTGCTTGCCGTGTAGTGTGTTGTGCTCGTGGCAGTGGAACTGGGAGATGGGTCTAACCTTGGGCAAACCCTTGGTAACGTCCCACACTTGAGGACCCAGCTTATGCTTCGTTGGTGGTGCGGTGCGAGCCTTAGGGTGACAGGTCTGAAAGTCCTGCCCTTGATGTGCCCTAGGCGTGAAGTGGGGGAGGGGGCTAGGGAGATCCCTAGGTGCTTTTTTTTTTTTTTTGGAGATGAGACATAGGCCCAAGTATCTTAGTCGGAATGAGGAGGAGAAGGTGGGCGGAGAGACTTGCTCAAAAATTGGCGACTCTGCATGTAATTCTTTAGATTCATGCGGACATGTAGGGAGGTAGTGGAGAGGAAGGGGTGGTTGCATCTAGTGAACTGGCTATCGTTCATGTCCTCTAGGAGGGCTAGGCAAAAAGAAGGAAGGAGAGTAGCCCTCATCATGAGACGAGCCATGGCACAATTATCTATAGCATTAGGGTCGAAGAATAGGGGAGGCAGGCCACACTCTTGTGTAGTCGAGTCCTGCTTAAGGAGTAGCCTAAGTAGCCTAAGATAGTTATGTTGAGATATCGAGCTCCACTCGTGATACGCCAGGGTGACCGTTGTGTATTTATGTCACCGACGTGTCAGTTGCAGATGCGGTTGGTACACCGCCCATGAATAATAGCTACATGATAGCTATCCTTATCTACTCTAGTTCGTGGCTCAGTTAGTATGCCACCTTAATTAGTTGAGTTTGGTTTGAGACCCATATATAGGGTTCTTCTATTTCTTTGTACTAGAGTTCTTTTGGCTTATACAACTAAGAAGAGGAAAACTGTTTTCAGCCTCCACCCTTGTGTGTATTCCCCCATTGTGCAAGCAAGAAAGCTACAAGTGAGACTCCTTCCTTCTCTCCCACAATCTTGACATGGTATCAGAGCCTTGTTCGTGGTAAGGAGCTCAAGAAAGCAAGCCAAGCTCGCGGTGTTCTGGTAAGAGGAGCAATGTTGCTTTCATTTTCTGTTTTGGGAGCAGATCTCTGCAGGTAGCACAGCCGGAAAGTGCAGGAGTGCATTGTCTCAGGTTGAGACGCCCTTCGCGGTGAAGCAAGAGGGTAGTATATGCTGCGGGAATGGGCTTTAGCCCTCGACGACCTTGTTTTTTTGATTTGAGGCCATTTCAGGGCCTGTTTTGGAGGCGGAAGTTTTCTGCATGCACTCAAGAAAAGGCCCAGTTTTATGCTGTGCAGCCACTGTTCTACAGGTCGGTGAAAAGTTACTGTAGAAATTGCATCATATGCTTGTGCGCAGAGACATTGGGAGTTACAGAATCATCCTTGTTGCCTGTTGATGCAAAATCGTCACTAGGAAGTGACTGTCTGGTCAAGTACCACTTCCGTCAGTTTTGCAGATTAGCCCCTGTGAGGCTGAAGCTGTGTTCTTTGCAGTGACAGAACTTTTTGCAGTGTTCTGTAATGGCGTCTGATTCTCTCTCACAGATTGTCACTGAAAAGCTTGACAAGAACAACTTCCAAGCATGGAAGTTTAGAATGACGAATTTCCTTATGGGAAAAGGATATTGGGAATTTGTTCCAGGAAATGAAGAAGAACCAGTTCTTCCTGATGTTCCCAATCAGCAGCAAATGCAGGCATTTAAAGCATGGCATGAGAGAGCCAGGAAAGTTATGTATTGGCTGTCTATCAGTATTTCAGACTCTATGATTGTGCATATTCAAGATGCAAGTAGGCCAAAGGAGGCATGGGATACTTTGTCAAAAATGTATAGCACAAATACTCAAGCTAGGAAAATGCAGCTCAAGCAAGAGTTGCATAATGTGCAAAGAGAAAATATGAGCATCAATGACTACCACATGAAGGTGAAGAAGATTGCAGATGCACTTGCTTCCATTGGGTCGCCAGTGGAAGATGATGATTTAGTTTCTGTGACCTTGAATGGTCTAGGAAAGGATTATGCGCAGTTTCGGACATCCATTTCCGTCCGTGAAAGATTTCCTGATTTTGAGGAGTTGATTGCTCTTCTAATTTCTGAGGAGCAGAGAAATGATGGTGCATCTTCTTCAGGAGGAACTTCAAAAGAAGCTGTCTTCTACTCAAATGCTGGAAGAGGTAGAGGCAGAGGTAGAGGAGGCCGATTTGGAGGCCGTGGTAGAAATCAGAATATGCAGCAAACTCAAGAAAACCAGTCCTATGGAGGAGGATGTGGTAATTCTAGAGGCAGGGGGAGCCAAAGAGGTCGTGGTGGATGGCAAAGAGGCCAAAATGCAAACAGTAATGTTGAATGCTACTACTGTGGTAAAATGGGTCATATGGCTAAAGACTGCTATAAAAAGCAGAATGATATCATGAATGGAAAACTGCAACAAGGGAATTATGCATCCTCTAGTAGACAGGGTGATGATAGAAATGAGCATTTGTTCATGATGCAGCACATGAAAAATTCTGTGACAAGTGCAGAAGAAAGCAATGATGTATGGTATGTTGACTCAGGTGCATCAAACCACATGACAGGTCATGCAGAATGGATGGAGGATGCAAGGAAAATGGAAAAACCAGGATTTGTGGAGACTGGTGATGATACTGCACATCCGATTGTGCAGATTGGAAAAATTCCTTTGTCTATGCAGGATGGGAAAAAGAAATACCTGTCCGATGTATTTCATGTCCCAAATATCACCAAGAATCTAGTTTCTGTTGGTCAAATGGTTGAACAGGGCTTGCAGGTCAGATTTAATCCTCATGGATGCTTTGTTGAGGATATGAAAAATAAAGGTCGCTTGATAGCAAAAGGAAAGAAGAAGGGCAGAATGTTTACATTTGATGCAGACATGTCTGAATTGAGTGCAACAATGTTTGCACATGGGATCGGTGTAGTTGCAGATATTGATATCTGGCATAAACGCATTGGTCATGTTAATGTACAGTGACTTAAATCAATGCAGGCCCAAAATATTGTTGCAGGATTGCCCAAATTCAAGGTTGCAGAAATGCATAAGGTATGTGAAGCCTATCAGTTTGGAAAACAGGCAAGGAAACCATTTCCTAGACATGTTCAAGAGAGTGAGAAGCCATTGGAATTAATCCACTTTGATGTGTGGACTACTAAAGCTGCATCTCTTGGAGGCTGTCATTATTTTGTTACTTTTATTGATGACTATATCAGAAAGGTTTGGGTGTATTTTATGAAAAAGAAAAGTGAAGTTTTTGGGCATTTCAAAACTCTTAAAGCTATGGTTGAGAAAGAAACAGGCCTGCAAATAAAATGCCTAAGGTCAGATGGAGGGGGACAGTACCTCTCAAATGAGTTTGCAAGGTTCTTGCAGGAGCATGGCATAAAGCAGCAATATTCATGCAGTCATACCCCACAGCAAAATGGAATTGCAGAAAGAAAAAACAGACATATTGGAGAGGTGTCTCGTGCCATGCTCAATGAAAAAGACTTGCCAGATTTTTATTGGGCTGAAGCAGTTGCTACAGCAGTCTACATAATGAACAGGACTCCCACTGCAACAATACATGGAATGACTCCAGAGGAGAGGTATATTGGTAGGAAACCAGATATTTCTCATTTGAAAAATTTTGGTTGCATTGCCTATGTACATGTGCCAGATGAGTTGAGATCCAAGTTGGATCCAAAAGCTGAGAAGTGCATCTTTATTGGTTACTCTCTGCAGCAAAAAGGGTATAGATGCTATAACCCTTCTACTCGTAAGTTTACAGTGAGCAGAGATGTTGTTTTTGATGAGATGAGTAGCTGGTATAAACCAGTAAATGTGATTGATGATGTAGATGCACAAAATGGTAATGCTGCACAGAATTCACAGCAGCAGTCACAAAATATTAGTGGACCTGGAGCGTCTTCTAGCAGTGGTTCACATTCTTCGCCATGGACAGGCAGATTGAGATCAGGAGAATCTTCTCAAAGCAATGCAGATAGTGGTATGCAGGTATCACGAAAAGGAAAAGAGAAGGTTGATCAGCCCATGTTTGATGTGAATGCAGGTCACTCTTATGTGGATGGTGAATCCAGTGGCTCAGAACAGAGCATTGATGATGAGTTGGGTATCCTCTCTATTGTTACACCTGGAGTAAGGAAGACCAGGGATGTTTTGAGAGCACCTGGAAGTGAGCCTACTTTGCGTAGGTCTACTAGAGCTAGGTATCCTGTGGATAGGCTGAAATATGATGGATTTATAGCCATCCACTATGCATATATGGTCAAAGTGATATAGGAACCAGAACCCACTTCTTTTGAGTAAGCCATGGGAAAAGAAAAATGGGAGAAAGCCATGGATGAAGAAATGGATGCCTTGGAAGCAAATGCTACATGGGAATTGGTACCTTTGCCTAAAGGTAAGAATGCAATTGGCTGTAAGTGGGTTTATAAGGTGAAGCACAATGCAGATGGTTCTGTGAACAGATACAAGGCAAGATTAGTAGTCAAGGGGTATGCACAAATATACGGCATTGACTATGAAGAAACATTCAGTTCGGTTTGATTTTCTGTCTATAATCCTCTAGTTCCCTGACCAGCCTCTCTTGTTCTTGTCGTTCAGAGGTCAGCTGATCTGTTAGGCACTTGAGCTCCTCCTCCTGCTCCTCCATGCCTCGTTGCCTTTCTTCATCCCTAGCACTCAGCTCCACCCTGAGTGGCATCCATCGTAGCAGCTTTTGCAGCAAGCTCCTGGTACTGCTCTATTAGAAGCTTGTGCCCTCTTTGCATGTTTACTAACTCTTGCATCTCATTTTCGAGTAGCTACCTCCAATGTTCCTCCCTCTCATCCCTAGCCTTTAGATCCTATTTCAGCTCTGCAATTTTGCGCTGCTGCAAGGCTACCATTCTTGTCTTGTCCAACTGGAAGGTGGCCATGGTTTCCTTCTCGGCTGCCAACTCAGCCACGGCTGTTTTGCGTTCCTCCTTCGCTCTCTCCAACTGGGAGAGCAGCTCGGTGACGTATTCATCGTAATTAGCCGGTGGTATCATCGTTGCGTGAATAGGCGAGGTGGAGGCTTTGACTTTTGGCTTTTTGGGTTCTTGCCTGGACTCTACATCCGTGGCTGGCCTTTTCTGTCCTGTGGCCGTAGTTTCCGTGCTCTGCCCCTGGCCCATTTCTTTGTTGATAAAATACTACATCCACGCCATGAAATTTGACACATCTGCGCTAGTGGGGATGCTGGGGGTGACAGTGGTGAGTTCCGCGGGAGGTACCAGGAGGGTAGGGATCGGATGGAGTGGGGCCTTGCCTTTGCCTTCGGAGACTGGGGGTGGCACGAACTCTGGCACCTGTGTGCTAGATCCAGGCCCCTCTTCTCTGCATGGACTTAGGTTCCTTAGTTCGTCTGCTCGGCACTGCTGTTCGATGGATCGTCGTGTGGCCTCCGCCAGGTCCTCCTCCTCTTTTCTTCGCAGCTCCTCCTCTTCTTCCTCCGCTTTCCTCTTCCTTTCCTCCTGCCTTTTCTTCTGCTCCTCCTGTTTTTTCCCTTTCTGTTCTTTTTTCCTTCTTTTCTCCGCTTCAGCTTCTTGTTTTGACGCCTCCTTGGCTTTTTGCAACTCCTCTCTTTCCCTCTGCTCCTCCTGCTTTTTCATCCTCTCTCTCTCTTTTGCTTCTTTCAGGGATTCCTTCTTCGCCCTTTCCAAGTCTTCCCTTTCTTTCTTCCTGCCTTCATCACCCTTTTTCTTCCCATGCGCCGCCTTTTTCTTCGTTGTCCTGATTGCCTTCTTACTAGTTGGTCCTTCCCCTTCTTCTTCTGTTTCTGTTCTGTCGATGGACCTGTCTTTGTCTTGTTGAGGGGGCGACTTCTCCGACGTTTCTCCTTCTCCCTCCTCCGGCTCCTGTGCTGCCTTTACTGCCTCCTGAATTAGTGCAGTCAAGACTCCTCCGTAGCCGATGAAAGAGGCCTTGGAGGAGGCTTTCTTCCTTTCCATCACCTTAGAAGCAGGAGATTCTCCTCCTGTTGGTGCACTTCCCAAGGCTAGTGCTTTGGCCGCTTGATCGATAGTCTTCCGCACGTAGCCATTCCAATCCACCTCATCTAGAGTGTGGGCTGCTACATTCTCCAGCATTGGCACACTAATCTGATGCATTAAGGAATTGTAACGTTGGCTGGAGAAGAGCACGTGCACCAACTTAGCCTGCAGCCTGGCGTCAGTGTCAAGGATGTCCTGGATGCTTATGCCATCGTTCGTAAGTACCTCTTCCTTCTTCATTTTCAGCAAGGCGTAAACATCCCTTTTTTGCCACCTTTCTGTCCTAGGTACCAATCCCAGAGCTTTTTTCACCAAGACTGGGTCCAATCGGACCTGTACCTTCTTTGCGCCCTCTCCTCGGCCTACTATTACAATGCCCCTTTCCTGGTCCAAATTGTATGTTCTGAGGAATTCCATGCATTTGAAGTGATCCGGCTCATGCGAGAATTTTTCAATGTATTTTGTCAGGTTGCACTGTTCCACCACCCTTCTGGCTGCCTCCTCCTTCGCCACACCACGACTCCGATGTTGTGGATGGTTCGGAACTTCAGCTGGTTGAAGGTGCAGTTCTCCAATTGGATGCAATATATCTCCCTTTCCTCATCAGTGAATGGGAGTCGATGGGTGCGGTCTTGCTGCGACATTTTCTGCTCCTGCCATAATTCGTAACTTCCGTTAGTATTTTCCACATAGCACTTTGCTGTTTTTAAACTCTTGACTGAATTTTTGGAAGCCATTTTTCTCATACTAATGCTTATGTCTTTCACTACTTTTACTTTACCATACCCCCTTTTTATTCATTTCCTATCTAATTCCTTTCACCGTATTCCCCACGTACATACCCACCTTTCTTCTGACTGAGAGAAGAATCCTTTCTAGGATTGGGAGTTAAAGGGTGGCGTTGGTCCTGTTGGGGTAGGAATTTACGTGTGAAGAAGCCACGTGTAGAATCGTGGGTTGTATTCCAGTTGCGCATGACAATCGAGAGCAGCCGGTTGGATAGAGACCTAGGAGATGTAGGTCAAGACATCATGAAAGAGATCCCTAGTATTAAGGCGGCTAGCGATATGTAATTCCTCTTTGGTGAGGAGTTGGTCAATATAGGGGTGGGCGAGGCTGAGCGAGCACATGGTCGTCCAATTGCTGATTGCGGGTGATGGCCAAAACCCTAAACGAGATGGGTGCCACATAAGTGGGGTCGTATTCAATGGTTTTAATTGCCCTGTGTTGCTCATCATTGGTCATTATTCGGCAACCTTTTTTCTCCCATTGGATTTGCAGAGCAAACCACTACTGTAAGAACGTGGAGGGCGAGCTTGCCATCTGCATGAGCTCGTGCATCTCGTGTTCAGGAACATAATGGGGAGGCTTTCGATATGAAGTGACTAGGCATCTGAGCTCCGCTTGCTCCTTTGAGATTTCATCGTTTGCTATTAGTTCGACAGCGATCTTGGGGGATTTAGTAGTTATAAGTTCGTATTCCTGCCATGTGCATGGTAATGCATGAACCTCCGAAGCAAGGATTCTGTCAAGGAGGCCTAGGTCTAGCCTCTCATAGCTTCTAGCGAATGTGGTGAAAGTGTCGTCCAACATCTTGATGTAGGTTATTAAGTCATCCCAGAGGTCGCGGCAAGGTCGTTAGCCAAGGAGAGGACTTTTTAGCCGGCCATTTTTAGGCACCCAAATCCAGGGGTTGCCCTCGTAGTATCCTTGTGTCCGCAAGAGATCCTTAGGAATCCATCGCAGCATGGTTGTTTGTCTATGGCAATAGCATCTATACTGCCTCCTAGGCCGGAACGGCTGATGTTTGTGGCGGTTAGGGTCCCGTTTGGGTGGTGTACCTGAATGTGGTTCCTGCTGTTTTGGCACCCACATAAGTCTAGACTCCTTGGCCTTGTGAGCATTCTTGGTGGATTTGGGCCTGGGGTCGAGTGCATGGCACAAAGCCACATGTTTCTCCAGTTTAGACTGGGTCTGGAGAGTGGTTCTAGGGGTTTCTACCGGTGGTGTTGTGATGGTGGAGGAATCATGACAGCCCTTGCTGAAGGTCGTCACTATACAGGTGTTGCCGATGGCAAGATGAATGCGGTTTAGGTTGTAATCCACATTACAGTGCGTTAGCTTCTTGAAGGTGTGACCCAATAGTGACACATTACCGGCTTCTTTAGTATTAGGCAACACATGGAAGAAGGCTGGTAAACTTTCAGTCTTGATGGAAACAAGTACCTTGCACTTCCCCAGGAGTGAATAGGCAGTACCCCCAAACGGGGTGAGGTTGGCATTAGTGGGATGTAGTGTCAGTTGACCAATACATGTCCAATGGTCATGCGTCAAGATGTTGTAGTCGGCCCCTTCATCAATCAAGGCATCGAAAGAATACACCACGCCTGCTGTGACTGCGATTTGTAGATACGCCGGTGCCACTGCTTCCTCATCCTGATCCATAAGGTCGGTTACAGTTGCCATTCAGACGTTTAGCGGGGCTTCTAGCATGGGTGGCTCATGTAATGGATGGGAAGGAGGATAATACTTCTTTACGCGGCTGCCGTTAAAAAAGCCTACTCCTTCACCATCAAGTGTCTCCAACTCAACATTCCCGGTTCTACCAATCATGCGTACTCTAAAAGGGCCTAGTCCCCGAAACTTCATCTTCTGTTTGTGTCCTTTTACTGAGTATAGCAAAACAAGATCCCCTTGTTCGAAGTCTCGCTGCTTGACATGCTTGTCAAACCACATCTTTCGTCGAGCCTTCTCGCAGATGAGCACGTGGGTGGCTAGAAGACGAGTTTCTGACAGGCGTTCCAGATCGGTCAGGCGTTGCGTCTATGCTTCATTCCCTTCCCATCATTCTTGGAGTGCTGTTCTCAGGCTAGGGACGAAGAATTCTACCGGTAGAATTGCTTCAGTCCCATAGGTCAGCCTAAAGGGGGTTTGATCGACGGCCGTTTTATAAGTTGTGCGGTAGGCCCACAAGGCTGCCATCAACTTGTTGTCCCAGTCGCTTCTTGAGGCTGAGACTACCTTAGTCAGGATGTTAATAAGAATTTTGTTAGTTGATTCTGCCTGGCCATTAGCCCGAGGGTAGTATGGCAAGGATTTGCGATGGATGATAAGAAAGGTGGATAGGAGATGTGCTATCACCTCGTTGATGAAGTGTGTGCCTTGGTCGCTAACTAGTTCGATGGGGCAACCGAAGCGCGAGATCACTTGCTCCCATAAGAACTTGGCAGTCATTCTAGCGTCGTTTTTTCGTGTTGCTCTTGCCTTTTCCCATTTCGTGAGGTAATCTGTGGCCACCACGATGTACTTGGCTTGTGAGTACTGCGCTGCGGGGCTGATTGGTCCTATGAAGTCAATTCCCCATTTTTCGAAGGGTTGGCGAGCAATAATTGGGGTTAACTCCATTTGATACTTACGAATCGGAACTTTTGCCCACTGGCACTCGTCACAATGCTTGACAAATCGCTTGGCGTCGCGGAAAAGTATGGGCCACCATAGTTGGGACTGCAACACCTTCCGTGCTATCGTGTCTCTGCTAAAGTGTCCATCTGCAATGCCACTGTGCGCTTCTGAGAGCACATCATGCATCTCATGTTCACACACACGCCTTCGCAGCAATCTGTCTTGCCCCAACCTATAGAGTTGGCCTGCAATCAGCTGGTAGTGCTGGAGCTTCAATATCAAGTGCCTGAGTCGTGCCTTTTCTATTGGTCGCTTAGGTAATCCGTGCTCGAGCACTTGGACTATGTCATCTGCCCAGTATGGCGTCAGATCAACCTTAAATAGGTCTCTCTCTCTGGACATGTGGAATAAGTGGGCGTCAGGTAACTCGTCAATGATGCCTTGTCCAGCTGCTTCTCCTGTGGGTATACAGGACATGTGATCAACCATGTAATGCTGTTTTCCCTTTCGTACCACCACGGAGAAATCGAACTCCAGGAGCAGGAGGAGCCATCAAGCTATGCGTCCTGTAGCACAAGGTTTGTTCACTAAGTAGAGCAGGGCTTGATGGTCCACGAAGAAAATGAAAGGTGTGGCCAATAGATAGTGCCGGAATTTCTTCACGGCAAATACCATGGCTAGTCCCTCCCTTTCTGTTGTTGAATAATTCATCTCCGTCTCAGTGAGTTGTCTGCTAGCAAAGCTTACTAGGTAGTCCAAGTTATGCTCACCCGGTTGGCACAACACTGCTCCCACGGCAAACTTAGAGGCATCAATGTATACGTGGAAGGTAATGGTCCAGTCCGGGGCTCGTAGAATCGGTGCCATTGTTAGAGCCTTTTTCAATTGTTCGTACGCCCGTTGGCATGCTTCGGTCCACTTGAAGACGATTAGTAGCTTGTACAATGGCCTAGTGATCAGCACGTAGTTCAGTACAAACCGTCGATAGTATCTTGTGTGACCTAAGAAGCATTGAACTCCCTTGTAATCACTTGGGGGTGGAAGGTCAATGATAACCCTGACCTTCGAGAAGTCCGTGGCAATGCCGTTCTTCAACACCACGTGTCCTAAGATGCATCCGTGCTTCACCCAAAACTGACATTTCAAGGGGTTCAGGGAGAGGCGATATAAGCGACACCGTTCAAAGACCGTGCGGAGTTTTTCTAGGCGTTCAATCCAGGTCGAATGGACACACAGGTCATCGACAAAGACCTCTAACTCCTTGCGAAGCATGTCCTTGAATATGGTGCACATGAGGCGTTGAAAGGTGATGGGGGCATTGGTTAACCCGAAGGGCATGACTACGTACGCAAAGACGCCCCACTCAGTGGCAAAGGCAGTCTTGTGCCTATCTACAGGATGCACTTGCACCTGGTTGTACCCCGAGAAGCCATCCAGAAAACTGTAGGCTTCCTTGCCTGCCACCCTCTCAAGCATGTGCTCGGTGTACGGCAAGGGGTAGTTGTCTCTCTTCGTAGCAGCGTTCTCCTTCTTGTAATTGATGCACACTCGAATCTTAGCGTTCTTCTTCATCACAATGACTATGGGTGACACCCAGTTTGTGTGCTCAATTTCGTAAATGAATCCAGCTCTCATCAGCTTGTCGATTTCCTCTTTGACAGCATGAGCGTGCTTTGGATTCATGGGGTACGGTCGCTGCTTGACCAGCGTTGCATCCGACGTCATGGGTATGTTGTGAGTCACAACACTCGGATCTACCCCTCGTAGCTCTTCTAAGGACCAAGCAAATACGTCTATGTAATCCCACAAGAGAGCGACAAGACTCAACTCTTCTTCACTAGTCAAGTCCTCGGCAATGAACACGGGTCGGGGTACTTCCCCTTCCAGGGCTAGGTTTACCTCCTTGACCTTGGCTGGCCCTTCGATCGGTTCGCTTGTTTGCCCTTGGCGCTTGGCACCTAGCAGAACCACTACCCTATCCCCTTTTTTGAATTTAGTGATGCATTTAGGGAGGTCTTGCAGCTTTCGCTGTTCCTCTGATCGTGCATCCTTGGGACGCTTTGCCTCATCCTGCCGTAACCGTCTGCGCCTCAGGTGTACGGGTAAGTCCCCCTTGGTGCGTCTGGTCATGGGCGGCCTGGGGCTTTCTGGGTCACTATAAGAAGTAACTTCCAATTCAGAGTCAAACCCTCCATTTTCACTAGAAGAGGTGGTCTCCCCTGATGGCCGGAGTTCAGATGGCGATTCGGTTCTAAGTATTGATGTCGTTCCTGGTTGGGCTAGGCCAGCTTGCTCAAGGTCTATGGCTCCTATGCATTCCAACCAAGTGATGGACCTAAAAACAGGCCGGCACTGGCTCATGCACTAGCTGGGCCTTGTCACTACGCACAAGACAACCCCTCGGCCTCGCGGCCAGGAGCGTCTATCAAAATCTCTGCCTTCCTAAACATTGCGTTTGTAATACGTTGTAGTCCAACTAATCCTAACCCAATATTACTCCTCAGAGGGAGTCCCTTTCACATAGCCAAAAGGCTCGAATCACATACACATGGGTTCCTCCTATGGGCTGAATGCCGTCAACCCTCTGCGACTCTCCTACACCTTGGGGATTGGCCCCTCGATGCGTCGCTCAACATATAGACATTTCGCACAAAATCCACTCAAGGTACCATTTAATCGTATACAGGAATGTACCATTGTCCTTACTTCTCTTTCCCCTAGACCCCACGACTAGCCTATGGCTTAGGGTGTCCTGTCTCTCACTCAACGTGGGTCAAGATCCTAATGAAAACAATTGCTGTGCATCCAGGATTTCTGATACCTTTTAACATTTCCATGATTTATGCATATTGTGGATGCTAAGTGCTCAAACAATTATGAAATCAATATTGTGCACATGTGGAAAACATCCTTTCAATGATTTTCAACTACCGTTCTTATGCGACGTTGCATGAACCTAGCACCAAGGAAACCCTCGTGCTACTAGGCTCTTATTTTATAATTATTCACCGACCTATATGGCATGCAAACAAAAACGGCAATCTTTTCGTCATTTGACTCCACATTTAGACACACTCTAACCATTCTACCCTTCCATCGATCAAATGCTGCATTGTGGTATAGATTTATAGGACATTTTGCCATCATTTTATGCGTAAAAACGGAAAGAGACACACTAGAACAAGGTGGGGTTGAACTGAGGAAAATCCTCATGCTTCAGTCCCCACAAACATTCACAAACATTGTTCTTAATTTTCACTAATTTTCTGCACCCAAAATGCATTTTCCCCTATTTTTAGTGATTTTTCTCTATTTTCCTTGTATTTTTTCTTATTTTCTGCATTATTTAATTACTAAAAATTCAAAATAGGTTATGGGCTGTGGCCCTTAGTTCTTTCTTGCAGCAAAATTGAAAATTTAGTTGGTGTTCCTATTCATTTTCCCATTTTTATGCCAAAAAATATCATTTTCCCTTGATTTTCCATATTTTACGTGTTTTAGTATATTATTTTGAACCACCAGATGCATATTTTTCTGATTTTCTAATTATGATCAACAAGTACTCATGGAAAATAGCAACATAAACAATTTTTAGCCCACATGAACAACATTTTATCAATCAAAAGCCATGAAATCTCAAATTTCATTTGAAAAAATTGAATTACAGCTTATTTGCGTATTTCGGGTTTCATGTCCATGGCTGCAAATCTGAAAATCAGCAGCACTTCATGCTCAGCACGATCACAAATCACCATTTCCAGCCCGTGGAGCAATGGACAAGCCTCCATCATTCTTTCTTCTTCCCACATGAATCCCCCCTTAGAAGAGAGAGAGGGAGGAGAGAGAAAGACTGAAATCAGAGATCTTCAAAGAGAGCATCATTTGACGGGTGAGAGGCAGCGATAGAGTCAGCATCCAGGAGGGAAGCAAGGGCAATGATCAGTGATGGGGGTTGTTTGCAGGCTCCATCCTCCATCTCCAAGAATTGGGCGCAAAAAATAGGCGTCATTTTTCCCACGCTCTCTTCTCCTTTCTCTCTCCACGTTTTTTGATCAATGTTGCGTAAAATTTTTAGTGGGGGGATCTAACTCCCAAAGGGCACACCCAATTTGGCCTCTCAAATGTCCACCTTTTCATATCTTGACCGTTTCCTTGGCCATTTCCCCGTCCGGACTCCAAATTGAGCTCTGAAAAATCCTGGGCGTCCGGCTTGGCATCCCGCATTGGCGAGTTGCTCATATCTGAAAATTTATGAAAAATCAACAAGTGTCGCTCGAGCACCTTTAAAGGACTTTGGCGCTTAAAATCGTCCTAGATCGAGCCGCCGCCTTTGACAGTGAATATTTTTCCCTTGATATTCGTAATTTTTAGCTATTTTTAAGCACTTTTTGGCACCAAAATTCCGCTCTCATTGGCGACCACGGGATAGGGCGACGCAGCCCATCGAATCCACGACCATATCTGCACATAAATAATCAAAGAAGCATCAAGCTGATACAAAACAAATATATAATAAACTCAGCACAATGCTCCCCCTACCCCTTGACAGAACCAAGGCATGACATCCACAAGGAGTAGGCCTAGCATCATTTAATAGAAGATCCAAAGTGAGTCACTAACCAATCGCTCCAACACAACCAAACTAAAAAGAATTGTCAAAGAGGTTGCCCTAAGTGGTAGTCTGAACTACTTACCAACTAAAGACAACACAACTAGGAGCTCCTACAAGGCGAGGACTCCTATAGCCTGATCAAGGAGTATTTTTTTCCAGTATATTTCTTCTTTTAGGGTTTTTATTTTATTAACATACTTGGGCATGTAAAAAGGAGGGAGCTGAGCGTAGCGACCCAAGGAGAACAGGGCATCGGTCTCAGGACCTGTCTCGGCACCCAAGAACCTACCAAGCCCTCGCAAGGCGACACTTAATCCTTTTCTAACGCTCACTTTTATTTTCGCTCCAGCCTTCCTTGTTTTGGTATTATTTTTCCAGCAAGAAGCCACCCCTAGGAAGACAAGGTATCGGCCCTGGGTCTGACTCGTCCCCAGGAACCTACCAGGCCTTCGCAAGGCAATGATCAACTGCTTATATATTTTCATTCCTTTTCTTTGATAGGGGTTAGAACCCCTTTTTACATACCTTCGTATTTATATTCATCTTTTAGGATGTCCAGGGTTTCTCGGCATCATCATTATTATCTTCTGGCAGGCTTCTCTAACTGCCTCACTACTAACAAGAACTCCTAGAACGGCTGCCTAGCAGGCTAGCAGAATAGGGCCACTAAGACATCCTTCGAAAACAGGGCTTTCGATGCCTGACAATGTCTTTACAGGAGGCAATGACTACTCCGACCTCCCTCAAACACACTTAGCCTAATCCTGGGACTTCATGCCTTGGTTGCCGGTCCCCAACAAAAATATATCCCC